>NC_041407.2:50027645-50102645 GCF_900747795.2 Erpetoichthys calabaricus
CTATATGTATTGTAAGCATACAATACAACTGATAATATGTTGCGCTTATTTAACTGGTGTACTGACATTTTTGCGCGTTTAACGGCTGAAATCTAACGTGGTTTGTGCCCTTCAGAATGAAAAGAGTTTGCATTTACCTTTTTAATAAAAGGCGAGCTTTTAAGCCTGAGAAATCAACCCGTAATTGCACATGTGTTAATATGTATGCTTACACAGTATTAAAAGACACTCAACAAGTACACAGTATTAAAAGACAGTCAACAATTAACGTCATTTACCTTTGTTCCCGCCTCCTCCATTAGAGTATATGGACAAAAAACAGGTTCCAGTTATGACCATTACACGTAGAATTTCGAAATGAAACCTGCCTAACTTTTGTAAGTAAGCTGTAAGGAATGAGCCTGCCAAATTTCAGCCTTCTACCTACACGGGAAGTTGGAGAATTAGTGATGAGTGAGTCAGTCAAACAGGTTCCAGTTATGACCATTACGCGTAGAATTTCGAAATAAAACCTGCCTAACTTTTGTAAGTAAGCTGTAAGGAATGAGCCTGCCAAATTTCAGACTTCTACCTACACGGGAAGTTGGAGAATTAGTGATGAGTCAGTCAGTCAGTCAGTCAGTCAGTCAGTGAGGGCTTTGCCTTTTATTAATATGTATAGATAGATATATATATATACATATATAGACAACAACAATAAAGGTTTGGGGAGACTATAATTGAGAATGTGAAGGGTTAATGAGGGTCTTTACAGATTCAAGTCCAAAACAGAACCGAATAGGTTAGCAAAATATGGTGGATTTACAGATGAGGAAGCGGAAGTGTAGGGATCTTGGAGCTGGAACCAGAAATGATGTCATCAGACTGCAACTTCCTGGAAGTGGAAATTACATCATTAGGAGGTGGTCTGCAGAGGGAGACAAAGGGGAGAAGCATCAGAGGACAGTCCCAACCACTGGTTCAGTGGAAAAAGACTTACATTTGAGCCTGCAAACCATCTCCCATGTGCCTGTGTGTGACAAGATATTGCCACGCTTGGGTCACAGATTTGCACAGTAACACTGGATATTATAGAGACAGGAACTTTATTCAAACACTGCAAACAAACATATATCTCTTTCAAAAGTTTAAACATGCTCCTTGTCAAGATAGAGATGACAGTTCCGTCTCTCAATTAAAGTAATGCAAACATATCTTTCTCTTCATAGGGGTGCGCATCAGGAGCGGGACCCCCAACAGGGGCAGGGGATGTCTGGAGGAGGAGAGAGAGAGACAAGCAATCAGCCAAAAAGGACAGGTGCTGTTCAGGCTTTTACCGTAAGTATGTGAAGCGCCGTGCGAGAAACATATCACGTGACAGACCAAGCCCAGCAAGTAACGGATCAATGTGAAGGTAGTCTATCAGCGTTTTTAAGAGGGGTTTTTTGGGGAGCATCCGTGTCTTCTAGGGGTGCGTTCAGCTCACAATATATGTAATTTAGAACACCTCAGTTTTTTCAGTTTTCATGGAAATGCATGTAGTTCAATGTCTTAATGTTTCATGAAATTAAGGTATAGAACAAATAAACAACAGCAAATAAAAAAGTAATTGAAGGAATCATTAAGTGTACACACTTTTATTAAAATATTTCATTCATCAAAGTAGCCACCTTTTGCTGGTATAACAGCCAAACTGTGGTAAATATTTTAATTCAGAATACCAGTCACTATGTGCAAGTCACCAACTCTGCCTCCAACAAAAGAACCCCAGACCATCACACTTCTTCCTCCATGTTTGACAGTTGGTGTCACATACTGAGGAACCATCTTTTCACCAACTCGATGGTGTACCAACCGAAGATTTCAAATTTTGATTCATCAGTCCATAAGACTTTCTTCCAGTGTGCAGTAGTCCACAGCTAGTATTTCAAGGCCCCATTTTTGTCTCAGAAACTTGTGTTCTGATTGGGTTGTGACTTTGGATCTGTCAGATCTCTTCCTATCAGAGTTTCTTCCAGTTTCTAATTGCCTTTGGACTTTGTTGGACACAGTACTCACTGACACTTTAATTATTTTGTAATTTCTCTAAATGAAAGGCCTATACTTTTAAGGGTAATAATGCTCTGTCTCATGCCATTTGTTAATTGCTGTTTTCTTGCCATTATCTCTGGAATGTACAACTTTCCACAATGTAATATTGTCCAAGTAGTACTTCAGAGGGTGTAGTAACACAGTCTGTTCCAACTCTGCTTTAACACAAAGAGTTTTTAAGTAATCAACAGAAGTTAGGACACCTGTGCAAATTGTTTACTTCATCTTGAAAGGCTTAATTTACTTTAATTGCTGTAGAACATCTGTAGGTTATAACCTATTCGTTGTTCCCTGAAGAAGGTCCATTTGTAATATTCTGAAATTTTCTTTTTTTCAGTTTTTGCTAACCTAAACTTTAAATTTAAACATCACACGGTTTACTGCTCACTTTTTCGTTATTTTATGTCTTTAATTGCATTTCAACTGATTAAGTTTATTAAATTTGAAGAAAAACCGGAAAAACAGAGGTGTTCTAAAACTTTTGACTGGTAGTGTGAATGTATATCTTGTATATAAATGTCTACGCATGGAAGTGTGTGTGTGTCTGTCTGGCCTGGAAGTGAGATGTGGAGTCTGGGTAAGGGCTCCGCCTCCGAGGAAGCAGACAACTCACTTAGCCACTAATAACACAAGCGATGTGAGCACGTTTGCAAAACGAAACCTCAGAAGAAAGACAAAGTCACTTAGCCGCTAACATCAGCAAACCGGTATCCCTTTGACTTTTCCTCCTGCCGCTAATACACAAGCGATGTGAATCCACCTCGATTCAATGACAACACCTCAGGTTCCAGCCACGATGACATCACTTCCCCTGCCTGACTTTAAAACTACCATGTTTGCCTGTCTGTTTGTTTGTTTTTTGGACTGAGATGTAAACCTTCATCTTTGGCAGCCATACTTCAAATATATGAGTGGCTGCCCCCAAACCTTTTCCTGTGTTTTCTGAATATAGTAAATAATAGCAACACAAATCTTGTATATTTGAAGACAAAACAAAAATAAGATTATTGACTCAAGATGGTGATGGAACCCCTTAAGAGGAAGCCAGAGCAGAAGAGACAGTTTCAGGGGTTTGTGACCATGAAGTGATGTCACTGGTGCTTCTGATCATCATATCTGTTAGGGAGAAAGGAGGAGAAGCACAGTGACAACCATTGACTTGGAGTGGAATTACTATTTAATAAGCCCACAAACTGTCTCGCAATCTCAATTGTGACAATATAAATATTTATATTGTCACACATAGGAGACAATCTGTTGGCTGAACATTAGAAATCTAGGGTTCTAGATATTGTTTAACAGGGTTTCATATCTTATTTTAGGTGTACTGCAGGAAATGCAAAAAACACCCCCATTAAATCTTTTCTGAGCTCTGTGTCTATCCACAGGGTCTATGTATGTACAGGGAGTAAACCTGAATGTCAGTTTTTCTTTTCTTTATTAGAGGCCCCTATCCTCCTGCTATGTTCCCAATTTGTGTCCTTTTCAGTATTAGAGCTCTACCTTTTATAATGGAAAATGCACATGTTTACGCATTTTAAAGTGGTTGAGGAAGCTGACACCAGTTCTTCAACTGACCAGAGGTCCCAGTTCAATTATTTTGTCATCTGACAGTACCATTGAGAAGGAAATTAAATATGTGTGGCATCAACACACAAATCAACCAGCCTGCTAGTATCACATTCAAAGGCTTCTCAAACAAAAACACTATGTCAAACTTGGTAGTTAAAATGTGATGTTAACCCCTGTTGTTTTTTGAACTTCTCTTACTATCATTGGGCTTGCTTCAGCTTTGAATGTGTGTCTGAAAAAGTAAAAACAGTGTGGATTTTAATAATTTTTTAATCAAATGCTAATTGCTTGCACTGTTTTTTTCGGATGGTATGATCATCTATTCAATATCAACATTAACTTTAATTAATTTGCTTATTAAGATTTTTAAGTTAATAGTTTCATTTTTCTTAGCCAACATTTAATTAATCACAAACAGCAAACTTATTGTATCTGTGTGTTTTATCATACAGAATCTTTTTTATTTAAATATTTAGAAACAACAAAGTGAAGAAAAAAGTCAAGAAAGCAAAGGCTTTTGATTAATTTTGGTTCACAAAATATTATTACATTATACAAAATATTATATTTTGTTGATTTTCACAGAAAAGTAAAATGACAGGAGTTTCAGATAAGGACTTTAAACTCCAATTCAATTTTTCTGGTAATCAAAAGAAATCTTTTGTAATGCAAGTGTTCAACTGCTACATTCTCTTGGACAAACGTTTCCTACTTCCGTGTCTGTAATATAAACTATAGGTACAGCAGACTCAGAAACCATTTTTGCCGATCAAGCAGCACTTAATAACCCATAATGACAAACTAAAAACATGTTTTCAGAAAAGTGTTCATATTTATAAATAATCAAAGACTGAAATCTCTCATGTATATATTCAGATTCATTGTACTGTATAAATACTGCTGCCTACTATTTGGCTAATGTTCTTTATTTTTTTAAAGTAATAAGGATATTTTATATTTTAACAGTCAAAAAAGAAAGTATATTAAGTGAAATGTCTTGAACAGATACAGTAAGCTGACATATGTGTTTCAATATTGATGATCTAAGTTTTTTAAATATCTAATTCATCTATCTAGTCCCCATAAAAACAAATTCATTTGACAAAGTGCTATTAACAATTGTCTGGGAACATTTCTGCATTTCTTTGGTGTAATTCCCTATGTAATATATTTGTTTTTATATGTTGCTTTATTTAGATAGCGATTTTCCATGTTTTTCTTTTGATCTTTTGTGATGATAGGCCCATCATGATAAGAATGACTACATGATGCTTCAGATGTTGTTATGGATTGGCATGTGACATTACAGTAGATATGTTTCCATTATGGGCTCACCACCTATGGGAGGGGCCAAGGAGGTCGGGTGCAGTGTGAGTTGGGTGGTGGCCGAAGGCGGGGACCTTGGCGGTCCGATCCTCGGCTACAGAAACTGGCTCTTGGGACGTGGAATGTCACCTCTCTGAAGGGGAAGGAGCCTGAGCTAGTGCGCGAAGTTGAGAGGTTCCGGCTAGATATAGTTGGACTCACCTCGACGCACAGCTTGGACTCTGGAACCAATCTCCTTGAGAGGGGCTGGACTCTCTACCACTCTGGAGTTGCCCCCGGTGAGAGGCGCCGAGCAGGTGTGGGTATACTTATTGCCCCCCAACTTGGAGCCTGTACATTGGGGTTTACTCCGGTGGACGAGAGGGTAGCCTCCCTTCGCCTTCGGGTGGGGGGACGGGTCCTAACTGTTGTTTGTGCGTATGCACCGAACAGCAGTTCGGAGTACCCACCCTTTTTGGAGTCCCTGGAGGGGGTGCTAGAGGGCATACCTTCTGGGGACTCCCTCGTTCTGCTGGGAGACTTCAATGCTCACGTGGGCAATGACAGTGAGACCTGGAAGGGCGTGATTGGGAGGAATGGCCCCCCTGATCTGAACCCGAGCGGTGTTTTGTTATTGGACTTCTGTGCTCGTCACGGATTGTCCATAACGAACACCATGTTCAAGCATAGGGGTGTTCATATGTGCACTTGGCACCAGGACACCCTAGGCCTCAGTTCGATGATCGACTTTGTGGTCGTGTCGTCGGACTTGCGGCCACATGTCTTGGACACTCGGGTGAAGAGAGGGGCGGAGCTGTCAACTGATCACCACCTGGTGGTGAGTTGGCTTCGATGGTGGGGGAGGATGCCGATCAGGCGTGGTAAGCCCAAACGTGTTGTGAGGGTCTGCTGGGAACGTCTGGCAGAGCCCCCTGTCAGAAGTAGCTTCAACTCCCACCTCCGGCAGAACTTCGACCACATCCCGAGGGAGGTGGGGGACATTGAGTCCGAATGGGCCATGTTCCGTGCCTCTATTGTTGAGGCAGCTGACCGGAGCTGTGGCCGTAAGGTGGTCGGTGCCTGTCGTGGCGGCAATCCCCGAACCCGCTGGTGGACACCGGCGGTGAAGGATGCCGTCAAGCTGAAGAAGGAGTCCTACGGGACCCCTTTGTCCTGTGGGACCCCGGAGGCAGCTGATAGGTACCGGCAGGCCAAGCGGAATGCGGCTTTGGTGGTTGCTGAGGCAAAAACTCGGGCGTGGGAGGAGTTTGGGGAGGCCATGGAGAATGACTTTCGGACGGCTTCGAGGAGATTCTGGTCCACCATCCGGCGTCTCAGGAAGGGGAAGCAGTGCAGTGTCAACACTGTATATGGTGGGGATGGTGCGCTGCTGACCTCGACTCGGGATGTTGTGGGTCGGTGGGGGGAATACTTCGAAGACCTCCTCAATCCCATTAACATGCCTTCCAATGAGGAAGCAGAGCCTGGGGACTCAGAGGTGGGCTCCCCCATCTCTGGGACTGAGGTCACCGAGGTGGTCAAAAAACTCCTTGGTGGTAGGGCCCCGGGGGTGGATGAGATACGCCCGGAGTTCCTCAAGGCTCTGGATGTTGTAGGACTGTCTTGGCTGACACGCCTCTGCAACATCGCATGGACATCAGGGACAGTGCCTCTGGATTGGCAGACCGGGGTGGTGGTCCCCCTCTTTAAGAAGGGGGATCGGAGGGTGTGTTCCAACTACAGAGGGATCACACTCCTCAGCCTCCCTGGAAAAGTCTATTCAGGGGTCCTGGAGAGGAGGGTCCGTCGGATAGTCGAGCCTCGGATTCAGGAGGAACAGTGTGGTTTTCGTCCTGGTCGCGGAACAGTGGACCAGCTCTATACCCTTAGCAGGGTCCTGGAGGGTGCATGGGAGTTTGCCCAACCAGTCTACATGTGTTTTGTGGACTTAGAAAAGGCATTCGACCGTGTCCCTCGGGGAATCCTGTGGGGGGTACTCCGAGAGTATGGGGTACCGGCCCCCCTGATAAGGGCTGTTCAGTCCCTGTACGATCGGTGCCAGAGCTTGGTCCGCATTGCCGGCAGTAAGTCGAACCCGTTTCCAGTGAGAGTTGGACTCCGCCAGGGCTGCCCTTTGTCACCGATTCTGTTCATAACTTTTATGGACAGAATTTCTAGGCGCAGCCAGGGTGTTGAGAGGGTCCAGTTTGGTGGGCTCAGGATTGGGTCACTGCTTTTTGCAGATGATGTTGTCCTGTTTGCTTCATCAGGCCGTGATCTTCAGCTCTCTCTGGATCGGTTCGCAGCCGAGTGTGAAGCGGCTGGGATGAGAATCAGCACCTCCAAATCCGAGACCATGGTCCTCAGCCGGAAAAGGGTGGAGTGCCCTCTCAGGGTTGGTAGCGAGATCCTGCCCCAAGTGGAGGAGTTCAAGTATCTCGGGGTCTTGTTCACGAGTGAGGGAAGAATGGAGCGTGAGATCGACAGGCGGATCGGTGCGGCATCCGCAGTAATGCGGGCATTGCATCGGTCTGTCGTGGTGAAAAAGGAGCTGAGCCGCAAGGCGAAGCTCTCAATTTACCAGTCGATCTACGTTCCTACCCTCACCTATGGTCATGAGCTATGGGTAGTGACCGAAAGAACGAGATCGCGAATACAAGCGGCTGAAATGAGTTTCCTCCGCAGGGTGTCTGGGCTTTCCCTTAAAGATAGGGTGAGAAGCTCAGTCATCCGGGAGGGGCTCAGAGTAGAGCCGCTGCTCCTCCGCATCGAGAGGAGTCAGATGAGGTGGCTCGGGCATCTGATCAGGATGCCTCCTGGACGCCTCCCTGGTGAGGTGTTCCGGGCATGTCTAACCGGGAGGAGGCCCCGGGGAAGACCCAGGACACGCTGGAGGGACTATGTCTCTCGACTGGCCTGGGAACGCCTTGGGATTCTCCCGGAAGAGCTAGAAGAAGTGGCCGGGGAGAGGGAAGTCTGGGCATCTCTGCTCAAGCTGCTGCCCCCGCGACCCGACCTCGGATAAGCGGGAGACAATGGATGGATGGATGGATGGATGGATGTTTCCATTATAAAATCTTAAAATGTGTCCTGGGGCTCACATAAGATCTAAAAACCAATCTCTATCTTTTTGAACTTCCTTTCTTTGCATGTTTATTCTATTCAGTCCTGCTTTGATTCTCTGTAGATTTTATTTTTTTGTAGTTTCCTTTTTTAATGTGTACTTTGTGGAGATCTGAAGTTGGATAACCAGGTAGACATTCACATCTCTCCAAATAATGACATGAGTGCAAAGATTAGTTAACACCTTTTCCTGGCTAGCAATAGAGATTGTTAAAGATTTTTATAACAATTCACATTATTTTCTGATTTTAAATGTCTTTGTCTAAGCCTAAATATCCTGGTGTCTCTGTTTATATTTGTGCCTTCTAAATATTTTTTGCACCAGCCATCTCAGCCAACCAATCTCACCCAAGCAGTGATCATTTGACATCTCTTTGACACAGTGTCTGCAATATACAGCTTCAAATGACAAGACTACAGACTGCATTTCTGACGTTTGTCAAAAGCTGCTGTGGTACCAGGAACAATGACAAGCTACCCTTTGGTATTCTTTGTAGAATATCAATAGCAAGACCACAAATATAATATGAATCGATTTCAAATGTATAAGTGAAACAGACAGTTCCTTCAAATCATGCCTTTCCAGGTATCAGTCACTTCCAGCAGAAGTATTATGCCAAAAGTCAGCATGGAGGGTATCCAACAGCCCATACATGCAAGATTTATTGGCAAACATATGCACCAAGTGTCAGTCAAAAGGATGGAATTATGCTGTTCCAAGATGTACCTGGAAATGTCAACACCTTCCTTAAGAGCATCTGACCTTCAGCTCTCCATCTGGGGTGGTATTCCACCGATTTTAAAAGAAGATACGTTATAAATACAGATGGGTCATATAGTTCAGCATCCCTGGGCAGGCTTCTCAGGGCTCTTAAGCAAACAGATGAAGTTCAGTTCCAAAAAGAAACAGGACATTCCATCCTGGCTATAGAACAGTTAATCATGTTTTTCTCTTTGCATAGACATTTGAGTTGTCATGTATTGCAGACTTGAGTGTATGATCAATAATTCAGTTACATTTAGTAGAAGGTGCTCTGAGAATTTGGGTATCAGTGCCGTTGCATGTTTTGTGGAGGAAGATGATTTCCTGCATACCTGGTATTAATTGAAGAGTGCTCCTTTTCTATTTATGATTTTCATAGCTTGGGCAGTCCCTAAAAGGTGCTTTAGCAAACTTCAGTTAATTCCTGATAACACTAGTCAAAAACTACAAATTGAAAATTAAATTTTATTCATACAAAATTTCTAAAACACCTCATACATGCCTTTCTAAGTACACAGCAGAATTAGCAGATATCATTCCTTGCTCTTTCAAAGATACTGATAAACATTTACCACCCATTAAACATTCCAGAGTTGGCCCTTTTGCCTCACATTTAAAAGCAGTCATCTTAGATTCATCCATTTTCTAACACAGTTATGCAGTTTAAGGTCACGAGAGGTTACAGCATATTCCACAGCACTGGTTACAAGGTGAGATTCACCAGTTTGTACTGCGAAAGAAAAATTAACTGCTTGCAAGCTACTAAGGGTTAAAAGCTGACAAAGCTGTTTTGGTATAATAGCAGGTTACTCATACAGGTGTCTGTCATAAGACAGGGTGCAGTAAGCTGAGCGAGGACAATTTCCTCTTTAGGAACGTGTCTGTTAGACACACACAAGTAAGATGACCTTTCCTTCTTTAGGGTCCATCTGACACATACACAAAAAAAAAACAGATGGCCCAATAACGTAATAAAATGAAATGCTTAGATAAACGATATTATTCTTTTTGATAAGTAAGGGGAAGGTGGAAGGAGGGAAAAAATATAAAGCCAATTGAAAAGGGGGATCTGCGCTCTTCTGCCTTGCAACACATAAATCCATGTACTCGTCTGTAACTGAATAAAAGCTGATTGATTGAACTATTCCTGTCTTCCTCTGAGGTTTCTATCATAATACTCATTGATAAGTACAGTAATCCCTCCTCCATCGCGGGGGTTGCGTTCCAGAGCCACCCGCGAAATAGGAAAATCCGCGAAGTAGAAACCATATGTTTATATGGTTATTTTTATATTGTCATGCTTGGGTCACAGATTTGCGCAGAAACACAGGAGGTTGTAGAGAGACAGGAACGTTATTCAAACACTGCAAACAAACATTTGTCTCTTTTTCAAAAGTTTAAACTGTGCTCCATGACAAGACAGAGATGACAGTTCTGTCTCACAATTAAAAGAATGCAAACATATTTTCCTTTTCAAAGGAGTGCAAAGCAAGCAGTCAAAAAAAAAATCAATACGGCTTTTTGGCTTGTAAGTATGCGAAGCACCGCCGGTACAAAGCTGTTGAAGGCGGCAGCTCACACCCCCTCTGTCAGGAGCAGGAAGAGAGAGAGAGAGAGATAGAGAGAGACAGATAAAAAAAAATCAATACGTGCCCTTTGAGCTTTTAAGTATGCGAAGCTCCGTGCAGCATGTCCTTCAGGAAGCAGCTGCACACAGCCCCCCTGCTCACACCCCCCTACGTCAGCGCAAGAGAGAGAGAGAAAGTAAGCTGGATAGCTTCTCAGCCATCTGCCAATAGCGTCCCTTGTATGAAATCAACTGGGCAAACCAACTGAGGAAGCATGTACCAGAAATTAAAAGACCTATTGTCCGCAGAAACCCGCGAAGCAGCGAAAAATCCGCGATATATATTTAAATATGCTTACATATAAAATCCGCGATGGAGTGAAGCCGCGAAAGGCGAAGCGCGATATAGCGAGGGATCACTGTATTCTGTTTGCTTGATTTTAAGTTTTTTTATGTGTATTTTTACAGTAGCTTGGATGATGCTGAACTGCCAGTAGATTTAAGTCTGTTGGATGTTTACTTTGTGCAAAGAATATTTTTAATCTTCTGGATTGACCCTAAAACTGAATTTACTGTTTTCTTTTTCTCTTTTGCTCCAAATTCTTTCTACTCTGACTTATGCTATTTTTTTATAACATGCTATTTTAGAATCTGCCTAACTTTATGACTTATTGATTGTTTAGATATAGCTGTGTGTTTAGCATGACAATGTGAAGTAGATTATGTAAAAGCAAACACATTCTGCTCTTTGATGTGTTTAGATTTTATTTCTTTCATTAGTTCCATGCCTGTTTAAAGGTACACCTTACTAAAGACACAAAAAATAAATCATGATATTGTAATATTTCGCAGGAATATAGTGGCAGTAGATGCAATAATTACTGTTAGTTATTTCACTCTTACCTAGAAAACAACCTGATGATAACTTTTTGTAGCTCCCCCGATAATTAATCAGGAAATCAAAAGAGAATTTTAATGTGCAAGGAAAAAAGTATATACATTTTAAACCTGTAAGCAATACACAATACATTATTGCAGGGATTAAAAACAAGTTTTAGAAAAAATAACTGATGATGGAAAAGCAGAAAGAAATGTGATATAATGCTCTAAGACTTAAGTATGAGGAACACTGTATAGTTTTCAGACAGAAGCAATTAGGAGGCAACTAAAGGGCCTAAATGATTAATACCACCTCAGGACAAAAGAGGGAAATGCTGTGTATCACTAGATGCCACTATACCAGTGCTTAACCCGACACACAGACACTGACAACACGTTACTAAAACACCAAGAAGCTGTTTAATTTCTTTTCTTCAAGTAAATAGTGCCCAAGTCACCTCCACCACAATAAACAAATAAACACAATAATATTTAAATCTCTAAATCTCTCCTCCACACCTCCCACCAAGCTCTGTCCACTACCACCCAACTCCGGCTTGCTTGCTGGGTTCCCATCAGTCCTTTAAATAGTCCTTGACCCAGAAGTGCTTTTGTCCTTCCGACTACGTGACTGACTGGCACTTCCTAATGAAGAACTGAGATTTTCTTCAGCCCAGAAGTCCTCTGGGGCTTCCGTCCTCGTGACTACCTCATACTTCCAGGCTAAAAGGAAAGTATGAGTCCCCAGGTTCTTTGACAGCTCTCCCTGGCAGCACCCACGGCACCCAACAGGGCTGAGAAACCAAACTCCAAGTCCCCCATCCATTCCAGGGGCGTCCCGGCCGGGTTGAGCTGCTGGCCGTCCATCACAGCTGATAACTTCCTTTCCTCCTTTACCTCCAGGACCGTTCTGTCTCAGGAGCGGTGACGATGCTTCCTCCCTGAACAAACTGGAGGTCCCACCTTTTCCCTCCTGGGTGAGGTGAAAAGAATCTAATCAGTGAAAGTCGATATTGAGTATTGGAAACCATGTCTAATGACTTACTACACCAGGAGCATCTTTGTTTGTTTTTTGTAAAGACTTTCTCTATATTTGTGTGTATACCTCAGCTAACTTTTCATTTTTTTCTGTGGCTTTGACATTTCTTTTACACGGGATTTCATAAACTTTCATGTACAGGGTGTGAAATAAATAGCCTTGATACACAGAAAAATGTTTGGGGCAGCCACCCGTAAAATTGAGCCCTGGCTGCAAAAGGCAAATAAGTTGCAGAGTTATGCACTGGTTTGAATCCAACATTTGACTGACAGGAAACAGGAAGTGGTGTGGGTTTTAAGGAGTCTACCAGGAACTGATGTCTTCGGGACTGGAAGCGGAAGTGACGTAGCTGGAACTGGAAGTGATGTCTTCAGGGCAGAACAAAGAACCAGGCAGAATTTCCTGTTTTTGATCTGCAGAGATAACAGAGAAAGGATTAATGCACCCTACCACCCCCTGGCCTAGCGTGGAATTACCTTCATTTGGTCCTTTTAGCTGCCTCCTAATCGCATGTGTGTGACAAGGGCAAAGACAAATAGCGTGTGAAGTATTGGTGTTGTTCTTTGAAAATCCAGAATCATAGGGAGCCAGAGTCTATTATAGCAGCAGTGGGTGCATGGATAAAATCAACAAAGATAGGATATACTCTTCCTTACATTCACCATCAACGATCACACTACCTAGATTTTTGTGCTGTAAGGACTCTGTTCACCACTGTGCTGCCCTTCTTTTCTATTTAGCATTTTTTTCCTTAATCCATATACAGTTGTTCACCTATGTTCTCAATTAATTTTATATTTTACATTAACAGCATCAGTTTTGTTTATTCCAATCGTAATTCTAAATCATAACACACTTCTGTCTGAAATATTTTAACTTCTTACTTCATTAGTTAGTAAATTCAGCCATGTTACCTCCTTTTTGGGACTAAAAAGATTTTATAATCACAGACAACTAGAAAATTACATACAGTTTTGACTGGAAACTTAGTAGGCGGATAAAATATATCAATATTTTATTATTTTTGAATTATAAAAGCCTCAGTATAGATTTTCCTCCAACTCCTGTATATTTTACCTACAGTAATTATTTAACTTTACTCAGTTCTGCCCACTGTATACATTCCCCTTTAAGACAAAAAATAAACCACTCAGAATATGCAAGTTATATGAAACAGGAAAAGTTGGCATGCAGTGAGTATAGAGTTCAGCAAGGCCCTGAGAGAGAGAGAGAAAGGATATACGCTGGCAGTGATTATAAAAGGGAAGAATGGGCTCAAGTAGAGGGCAGTAAGCACCTTCTGTGCTAGCACTGTGTCAGAAAGAGCAGTGTGTGGGACACCAGGAAGAGGGATGCAAACTTAGAAGAAACTTACAATGTTCCCATAGGATACCAGAGGACAACTATTGCTAGAAGCTAGACCCCCATTCCAGATGAAAAGTGGAGCAGTAAATGATTGAAAGATGGGCACATTACCTTCTGGCTGATAAATGGTGGCACATGGTGTCGACTCAGAAGTTGGACCATGTTGCCCTTACGAAGTTAAGGATACTAGAACTGGGCAGAAGCTAATGTGCAACTGGATTGCCCTTTCACATGATTTACGAAAGACAATCCACAAAGAGTATAACTTAAGAAGATGAGGAATGCAGTGGTCTCAGGACACTCATACCTTTATATATTTACCTTTAAAGTATGGAAAGTGCTGTAGAGTGGACTTATAGTTTGTAAATCACAAGCCATTAGGGGAGTAAGGAAATCTTACTCAAAACAGACTACATACTCCCTCCCCTACCTATAGTGGGAGCAAAGAAAGAAAGAAAGAAAGAAAGAATCAAAATGAACCAGAACTGTGAAAAACAGCAAGTACAGTAATTGTTTTCTAAACTGACAACTTGTAGGCAGCAGTGAAGATGAGTAATATGCCATTTGTCATTCAATAATCTTTGAACTCTTGTAAAAATGAAAAACTGAAATGAAATGAAATTAAATAATGTGACATTTTTCCCATAAACAATAGATATTTCTACACATAGTTTCATTGTTTGCTTTTACTTTTATTATGCATTATTGCTTTTTGTTTTCATTATTTCACTCTACCAGTCTGTTAAACATACTTCTTGACCTCTGCCAGTAGAAATACTGAGAAGGTTCTTTGTTTTCACAGATTTTTTGAAAAGGGTGTAGTGGCATTGAAGCTTCTAGTTAGACAATGATTAGTTTATTGAACCAAAACAATTTAATATTACAAGTTATTGAACAGATTTGTCATTTGAGAGCTCAAATACAACTGAATCCCAACATTTTGGAGAACCACCACCGCTGATGGACTTAAACCTAGCACATCTGAATTGTGGCCATCTGTAACCTTCCACACTCCAGACTATTCTGCATGCTCTGTGAGAAGCTGGACATGACAATAAGCCAGTACACTTATTTGTGTTTTGATCGGCTCTTGTTGTTGTGGTTATTTTGAGGCTACACTGCATATGGATCAAGCTTTCCACAGTGTATTTCCTAGTACTGAACCTGGTCCATTCCACCACAGATAAAGGTGAGCGCAAGCACAGAGCACTGTGTGAGTAAGAGAGTTCATTATCCTCAGCATGAAGACAAACGCATAAAGATTTAAATAACATTTAATGTCCTCTGGGCAATTAATTTTGTTGTATACTTACTACAGTTGAGCATCAGGGCTTGATCACATATTAGCGGTTAATCATTCAGCATTGTATTTCTTCAAGACAAGTCTTGAGCCCAGAGACCTCTGTTCAAGATCTTCTTTTAACAGTGAAGTAAATCTGAGTTTTATCTGCATAAAACTGATAATACAGCACAAAGCAGTGAACAGTATGGACTAGTGGAATCACATAGATGCAGAAAACTAGAGGCATCAAAAACAAGTTCTTGAGAAATGCCTTATATCATTGACCGAGCTGGACTCTGCTGATGCCAGGGCTGATAGTCTGTTGCCTGTCTGTCAGAAAGGACTTGAACCACTGGAGAGGAATGTCAGTTATGGTTGATTAAATCAAATGCTGCATTAAAGCCACTTGGAGCAGTTTCATGGCTATCTTGTGCCCTGAACTGTAACTGAAATGGTTCTATCAGGGTTTTTAAGCAGTTAAAAAAATGGTTAAGTATTAAATGGGGAGAAATTTGTTTAGATTATTAGTATCAAGACTAGACTTTGGGAACTGTCTTTACTGAAACAATTTTCAAAATTATCTGACACAGAGCCAGTATAGAGTGTAAGATGACACTATATATCGCCCGACCCGACACAGACTGGACACGGGAGGCACGTGTAAAATAAACAAATACTTTTTATTTTCTTCGTCTGTGGGCTACGCCTTCCTCGTACCCGCAGACACAATACATAGTCCCAAATAAAGTACACCAAGCACTCTTCTTCTCTCACTGGCACCACCACTCCTCCCAGGCAACCTTGTCCTCCTCCACCCGACTCTGGCCGCTGAATGGTGGTCGCTGGCTCCTTTTATAGTTCACCCAGAAATGCTCCAGGTGCTTGATCACCGAGTTCTGGCTGCACTTCCAGGTGTGATGAATATGCTGCCCACACGGGCTCAGGAGTCTCAAACACAGCACCCTCTGGTGGTGCCTGTGGGACCCAACAGGGTTGCACCCAACTCCAATTCCCAGGGAGCCCTGCGGGAACAAGAGGCACCACTCCACCCAAGGGGGGTGGCCATCTAGCGTCCAGAGGGAGGTATTGCAGTGTCCAGGGCTGCTCCCCCTGAATATAGGATGCAGGGGTGTCCCGGCTGGGCATGCACGCCAGCCGCCTGCCACAAGTTATATTTGTTATGGTGAAGATGTAATCTAACAGTAGGCATCATTTTAAAGAGCAGGTTTTTAAGAGAAGAATATGAAATTAGATAAAATTTAGTAAAGGAGAGGAATAAAAGAAGATTACAAACTAGCATTAGTGGAATTATTTAAATTTTAAATTTTATCACTGAAAAATGAAAGATGTTTATCATATATTGGTGATGGAAGAGTTGAAAAATGAGTAATTAGCTTTAGGAAATTTTTATTTTTCAGTGATAACGGCTGTGACAAGAAAACACAGTACACAGATAGATTAGTGTCTTTAATCTTGACAACTTGGTCATGCCTCTTGTATTTAATTCTTTTTAAGGTTGAAACTGATGTCATTGCAGAACTTTCAATTAGCTCGTGCTGTCAATTGATGCTGAAAGATAAGCAGATCATTGTTTTTATATTC
Source organism: Erpetoichthys calabaricus (assembly GCF_900747795.2). Lineage (NCBI taxonomy): Eukaryota > Metazoa > Chordata > Cladistia > Polypteriformes > Polypteridae > Erpetoichthys > Erpetoichthys calabaricus. Next base: position 50,044,213 of record NC_041407.2, read on the forward strand.
TCACTAATACAAGGACATTTGGAAGTAGTATACATAATTTCTTTGGAATTCATTTTTCATCTCAAATTTGTATTTTACTCTAAACAGTCTTGTATTGTTGTATAACTCTGCATTGAACATTACATACCTTGTAAAATGCCTTATTCATATGAAAAGTTATACATAAGAGTATTGCCTTTTTAAATTGGTAGGATGACAAAATATTCCTAAAATGCCGGTAAACCTTAATTACTGTTTAAGTTTCTTAATTTTTTACTATCACTGCTTTATGATCATTTTTAAAAAATCCATGTTTAAATGAAAACTGCTGGGGGGTATCTTTCTTTGAAAGTGCCAGTGAATGTCATCATGCATTACTAGACTTAAAAAGCAGGACCATCACCACTACTACCTGACCACCAGGGTTTAAAAATTTGTCAATAGATGTGGTAATAGAGAAAAAAAGCTTAGAGATTCTGCTATGAAAATGTTCTTTGATTAGTTTTCTGAAATAAGATCCTGCCAATTTTTACAGCCTTTTGTAAATTCTTTTTAAAATTAAGTGAAATTGCCACTCCTTGAAAAATAACAATATAAGCCTCCAGCACTGAAAAAAGTCAATATTTTAGCTGGCTCCAGAAGTTTTTTCGGCAGACCAATAAAACACATTTCAATGTATAATATTGCCATTAGTTTAATAAAGTCTTTGGTTGTGGCATGCAGAAAATGATGATTCACTCTTGATATTTAGAGACCTTGGGGGAGGACTGCTGCAACATTCTGTGATTGTAGGTCACATCCCCTAATGTTATGAATCAGACTTCTTCAAAATCATACAGTATTTATTTATGTATAATGGTTATATAAAATGCAATGTCATCAATTTCATGAAATGACCCAGTTGGAAAATGAAAGAGTGAGATACATCAGTCATTTTTATTTGTAGTTTGGTTTTCTTGATGTTCACCTGCTGTTTTATAAAGTGTCATTAGCTACAGTATATAGATAAAAGATACATTTTTTAATCAACAATGTGAACACATCAAGGGCATAAATAGCAGATGGTGTGAGACACCTTTATTATATAAAGCTCTTTGATAAGAAGAGCAAAGTTCAGCCTTACGATTATTTACATGTTCTTATTGTCTTTCTTTATTCAAAATTGCTTGTTTTGTTTAGTTAAATTGGTCGACAGCAATTATTTACAAATAATGAAATCCAGTCTTCTATGTTCTCAATGTTATTTAGAGATGACTGAATGCCATTGCCTACTTGAGTGACTGATTATTATGGTAGTTTACAAATTGCTGTTGCCTTACAGTTAGGAGACCTGGGTTCGCTTCCCAGGTCCTCCCTGCGTGGAGTTTGCATGTTCTCCCCGTGTCTTCGTGGGTTTCCTCCGGGTACTCCGGTTTCCTCCCATAGTCCAAAGACATGCAGGTTAGGTGTATTGGTGATTCTAAATTGTCCCTAGTGTGTGCTTGGTGTGTGTGTGTGTGTGTGCGCCCTGAGGTGGGCTGGCGCCCTGCCCGGGGTTTGTTTCCAGCCTTGTGCCCTGTGCTGGCTGGGATTGGCTCCAGCAGACCCCCATGACCCTATAGTTAGGATATAGCAGGTTGGATAATGGATGGATGAATGGACAAATTACTGTAGAGCAAATGTTTGGCATGTAGACAGTGTCACAGCCTAGTGTCTTTGTCTGTGAGTTTTCACACTTTTTACTTTTGTGTTGTCTGCTATTCCTGTTTGTATTACAATGTTTGCAGAAAGGTGGACTAAGAACATGAGTGAATGTGCCATTAGCAGCATCATGTTATGCTGTGGGTGAGGCTGTTGGATTGTTCAGACATGGGTGCTATTATATATAAAAGCAACTAGTGAGCAAAGCCATTTTTTTAGAGCTTTGTGCCAGTAAGGGAGGCTTATATTTTGTTTTGCAAAATTTAAATTAAATAAATATGATTGGTCTCTATCACAACCTGTGCTGAGGCACTGGTTTTGGAATGGGTAAAGAGGTACATACTTGAAGAGGAGTCATAAAGGAAGTAGGCTCTGGGGAGATTTATAAAATTTTGCTGATTATTTTATTAGTCCAATCACAAAACAGACAGGGAGATTCTACAGTCAAGATTCCAAATTATTTAGCAAAAAAGGCAGAAATCTAATGGGTTTTCAAATCCAGTGTTAAAGAGCTTCCCAAAGGATGGTTCCCCTTTATGTTACCTGCTATTCAGTTTATGTGACATTATTGTGGCTCAGCTGACATGAAAAATTAAGAAAAAATAAAGCAGAAGGCAGAAGACTATTCCTGAAAGTCAACTGGATTGTACAAGTGACAGGAAAACTGAACAAAAAGAGCAGCAACACTGAAATAAAATGCATAGCAGGCCATGACACAAACCTAAGAAAAACAAGCTACAAAAATTAAGGCCTTATGGCCATGCCTATCTTACCTGACTCTAAATGCCTAAATTAACTACCTCCTAAAGTACAAAATATGCCACATATCTGAAAAACTCAAAAAAGCTAAATAAGACTTGAACTAAAACAAACAGGATAAAAACCAACAAGAGAAAAGCAGTACAGACAAGTGGAGAATGCTCCATGTGAATCAAGGTCATCTGGGGAGTCCTACAATGTTCTGTCCATGGACTGTTTCTTTTTGTAATTTATATTAATAACATTGATTTTGGTATTGTTAGTAAACTTGTGAAATTTGCAAATTATACTAAAATTGGATGAATGGAAGACACTGACGAGACAGGAAACACAATTCAATAAGACTTGGACAAACTTGGAAACTTGGTAAACACTTAGAAAATGCAGTTTAACCTAGAAAAGTGACACATGTGGATACAAGAAATGTCAATAATAACAACAACATGGGAGATACAGTCATAAAAGAAACAACCTCTGAAAAGGGTTTAAAGGTTTATGCAAATGCAATATTCTAATCATCAACGCAATGTGTTGAAGCACTTAAAAAGGCAAATGTTATGTTATATTGTGAAAACGCTTGAATATAAATTAAGGGATGTTATGCTCAGGGCGGCACAGTGGTGCAGTGGGTAGTGCTGCTGCCTCGCAGTTGGGAGACATGGATACCTGGGTTCGCTTCCCGGGTCCTCCCTTCGTGAAGTTTGCATGTTCTCCCTGTGTCTCCGGGCGCTCCGGTTTCCTTCCACAGTCCAAAGACATGCAGGTTAGGTGGGTTGGCGATTCTAAATTGGCCCTAGTGTGTGCTTGGTGTGTGGGTGTGTTTGTGTGAGTCCTGCAGTGGGTTGGCACCCTGCCCGGGATTGGTTCCTGCCTTGTGCCCTTTGTTGGCTGGGATTGGCTCCAGCAGACCCCCGTGACCCTGTGTTCGGATTCAGCTGGTTGGAAAATGGATGGATGTTATGCCCATACTATATAAAGCACTAGTAAGACCACAGCTGGAGTATTGTGTGCAGCTCTGGTCACCACGGTACCAAAAAGGCATAGCAGCGCTTGAAACTGTGTAGAGAAAAGCAACCACATGCATCCTGGGACTAAAGGACATGTCGTACTCTGATAGATTTAGGGAATTAATCCTATTTAGTCTTGAGCAGAGGAGATTATGTGAGGCCTTCAAAATTCTCAATGGCATTAATAAAGTAAATCCAGCTGAAATCTTTCAACCTAACAGTAAATCACTTACTTGAGGACTGAATTTGAACTAAAATCAGGAAGCATTTATTTACTCAAAGAGTTGTGGGAATCTTTTACAAAGTATCAAAAATAAAAAGATGCCCAGAATCTTCTTATATAATACGCTACCATGGCTGTTCATTTGTCTGTCCAGGATTTTAAATCACCTGTAGCTCACAAACCTATTGACCTGAAATTTGGTACACATATACTACGTGAAGTCTACTATCCACTTTTGGGGTGATAATTGACCTCCAAGGTTATTACTCTTTTATTTTTATTGTATTTTAGTGTAGAATCAACTCTCGGCAGCGACCAGCAGGATGGGCTGTGTGGCGCATGTGTACGGGCACCGTTCTCATTCCCTACCACCTTCGCCGTCACTTCCTCTACCTCTTCATATCTTAAATCATTCTCGAGGCAGATTGAAGACTTAAGTGCCAGCTTAAGTGAAAAAAAGAAAACATTCTAAGTAATTGCAACACAAACACTGATTTAATCAGTTTTAACGTGAAAAGATGCAGACGAAAGAAGAGAAGAAGCGGGCCGCTAGGGTGGAGAAAAGAAGAGCTGCTCAGGAAGCAGCAAACACATCAACTTCTGAGCAAACGAATGCTAAATGTACAGAGAAAGAGGATGAAAACAATGAATGCTCAAGTCAAGTGTATTCACTTCACGTTATCATGCAACGTGCCGTTACTGGTACAATATAATGAATAAAATGCAGGGTCACAAGAGGAAGAGGTGCTTAAAAAATTCTGCAAACTGAATGTCAAAAAATGGAGCCGGGCAATTCCAAAAGAAACAGAGGTATCAATGATTTTATTCCTCTGCCTCCTTTTATGTGGGAAAATAGAAGCCATAATGTCACATGGTGAAGGTTATGACCACACATATTACAAGAGAAGGTAACATTGTAGCCAAACAACCTCAAAGATAAGGGAAAAAATACACAGTGAAAGTGTGCTCATGGGGTTGACAAAGTGCTTCTAGCATTGCTTAATAAACACAGGTAGGAAGCAACTTGAAGAAAGGATATGGAGAGAAGCTCAGAACACTTGCCACTTTTTCTTTAACTTTCACTTGGATTCTGTACTCTTTTGTCTTGATGAGAAAGAAATACCTTTTTACATGGTTCCAATTTCAATATTTCTAGTACTTTCTGGCCATGTTTTGGCTTCTTGCCACCCCTTCAGTCATTTATTCTCTTGGTGTGTCTTTGACTCTGTTGTTGATTTATGTCTCAACCTTAACAGGTTGTGTGGTGTAGTGGTTAAGGCTTGGGACTTCAAACCCTGCAGTTGTGGGTTCAAATTCTGATACTGACACTGTGTGACCATGAGTAAGTCGCTTGACCTGCCTGTGCTCCAACTGGAAAGCCAAAATAAATGTAACCAATTGTATCATAAATGTTGTAAGTTGCCTTGGATAAAGCTGTCAGCCAAATACATAAATGTAAAACAGTTTATTAAGCTGCCTGTCTTGTTACTTTCCATTTCTCTTTGTATGTAGTTTGATTACACAGCCTGTTTAATCTGCCAAATGATACTTTTTATGAGATGTTAAAATAACTTTTGCTTTGTCTGGCATTACCTCAACATCAGTACTTAATAGTTTCTTTTTCATACTTGGTGATTGTACTATAAAAACCAATACAATCTCTTTGTTTGAATAGTTATAATCTTATAGTTATGTTCCATGTGTTTTGTCTGTGGTCTCCCAAGAAGCACAGCCAACTGCCAATTACCGCCAGGAACTGCGCTATGCCCTATAAATCCAGAGGACCTCCCACAGTTCCTGGTGGTTCATGGTAAATGCACTCTGGAGTTGGTGAGATCTTGTGCCCTTTGATGTGGTTTTTGTTATTTTCTGGATTTTGGCCATTTTGCTCTATTTTTTGACTTCACCTCTACACCATCTGTATTGGGACTTGTATTCTTTGGATTGTGGTTGTATTACAGGCATTTTGCCTTTTGTGCTCCACAGAGTTTTCTTTTGTGCGTTAGGGAATTTTGTGAAAATAATCCTTTTTTTTTTGTTTATACGAGCCTGTGTTTGTCCTTATATCTAGCCAGGCTTTGATGGTAAATCCCCCTCTAGGTGACATTTTTGGAAGTATTTCTGGATAATGTTAGAGACTTGTGTGATCTGGGACTCCTAATCATAACAGGAAGTACAGGTATATCTGAAACAAACTACTGAGTCTTGTATTGTAGTTTAGGCACAGACCTTGAGAGCTTTTCTAGATGAGGTATTGGGATAACTTAGCCAGCTAATATATAAAGCTGAATGTATGTTTGTGTGTCTTTGTTTTTGTTCAATATGTACATCCACGCTATTTGAAATTATCTCTGCCACATTTTGCACAGATTACCTATTTGTGCAAGGGAAGGCCATATGCTATGTTTAGTTACGATTTTTCCCCTGAGAAACAATTTGCTTGTTCTTTATGCACAGGTTAATATCAGGCCACAGACTTGAAATTTGGCACACTGGTATTTTATAACATATAATTAGGGTTTCGCCAACTCAGAAGTGGAAGCTTAAGGTCAAGATGAGTGGTAACCAGCAGTGACAGAAGGAATGCTACTCCGATGGGCCCTTGAGCAAAGCCCTTAACCTGCAATTGCTCCAGGGGCACTGTACAAATGGCTGAGCCTGAGGCTCTGACCCTACAACTCTCTGGAGAGTAAGTTGGGGTATGCAAAAAATGACATTTCCCTAATATGAGAAATTATTTATGGCGATTAAATGATAAAAAAAATCGTACAGCGTGAACAATCAACACAGAAACAGCACAACTCAGGCTGCAACGGTAATAAGGTGGTTTGTATGCTTACCTCTCAAAGAGATACTGTAGTTTGAGTTCCATTTACATTCTTATTAAATTAAAGTTTTCATTTACTATTTTGACAGGTGTTTGTATGCATTGGGAGTGGGGGGAAGTTTGGACCTTCCTTTGTGATCCATGGTGCTATAGATCTCGATTTGAGCATTTCATGCTTTTCTCTTCTATATACAAGTTATAATTAGATATACTGTATATATCAGGCTGTTATGGTTGTTGTCATTCCCGTTTATCTTCTCTAGTAATCTTAAATAAAGGTTGAGTTCCCACTGGCTGCAGAAAGTTGTGTGAATGCTGCCTGGGATAGCATACATTTGAGGTAGCTAATAGTGTAAATTACATACAATATAATCACTCATAAATACTTTCATAAACATTACATGAAAGCTTAACGGTAGTCCAGCTTACAGTATAGGCTCTACGCCATCTCAGTATACTGTTAGGAACGACTTGGCAAGTCTGAAACAATCAGGATTCTTCTATAGATTAATTAAGTTCTTTCTTTATAATGTTAGAGGTGAGCTTTAAAGCTGATTGATTAAATGTGAATGACAGTCCACATTCAGTTACTGGGCTAAATGAGAGGCCACAATCTCAATGGCATGTGACGAACAAGAATCCGTATTTATGCTGCAGATTCTTCTCATCCTGTGGAATTATCCTTTCCATTTTTAATGGTCGTGAATCCCTGTGAATCTGCTCTCTCCTCAGACTGCTTCTTTAATGAGCTACTTTATGCAGCCTGCTCAGATGAGTGTAAAATTTATAAGAAATTTATAAGAAATAATACCTGGACACTTATACATGATATATGTTGTTTCACGTATACTGCATAGGCTGCTGGTTATTTCTGACAATGTCTTGCTATATGACATTTTCCCCTGGAAATATAAAATATGCACCAGAAACATATATTCTTAAATGTGACCTACTACCAGATGTTCCCATATTTTTTAATGAACATTAATTAAAAAATAATATTTGAATATTTAATGTTAATGATAAAATATTAAATGTGTGAATGAGAGTGTAGAGTACTATGAAGACAAATAAACACAACAAAATTAATTTGAATGAATCACACATAACCATCGCTGTATGGATTTCAGGCTTATATGCATCTTCCTGCTATCCTATTTAGATAGTGATCAAGTGTTGCAAGGAGTATTTAACCTTTTTGTTTTACTTCAATGTAAATGGAAGATTGATGATGGGGTCAAAAATTTGCTAATAAGTTTTGTTCATATTTTCATTGATTATGCAATGCACAGAAGCAATTAAAAGGCAAATAAAATGTTAGGTTATATCATAAAAAACTCTTGAATTTAGTCAAGGGATATTATGCTCAGACTATATAATATGTTCATAAGACCGCACCTGGAGTATTTTCTGAAGTTCTGGTCACCACGGTACAAGTAAGGCATAGCAGCACTTCGAGCTGTGCAGAGGAGAGCAACCAAGTGAATCCCAGGAATTAAGGATATCTGACAGAAACAGAGAATTAAACCCATTTTTCTCAAGCAGAGGAGACTGCATGGGGACCTAATCCAGGTACAGTGGAACCTCGAGATACGATCATCTCTGTATACGAGAAATTCAAGATATGAGGAAAGTATGAGCGAAAAATTCGGATCTAAATACGAGCATTGGCTCGCCTAACGAGCCACGAGCCAGGCTGTGGGTATGCGTGACGCGTTTCCCGATCCGCCTCGACTCGGGGATTCACCCAAGCTGACGCTGCCCGCCCGTCAGCTCACTCAGTGTTCCTTGTTCTCCCGTAGCGTGCGCTTGTGATTTCATTGGGTTTTTTGCATTTAACGTGAAAATAATTATTCCACGATGCCTCTAAAATTCCCAAGAAGAGAGAGCCTTCCTGAATCAGAGGGGGACTCTCCTTCCCCACAGTAACCCGTTTCCTCCTCTCCACCTCCCTATCGTCTCCCTCAAGCCAGCCAGGACTCTTCATAAAGGTAAACTACAGTTATATTATTTACCAGTGTTATTTATTAAAGGTAAACTACAGTATATATTATTTATCAGTGTTATTTGTTAGGAAAATTGATTTTTATGTTGATATTTTTGGGGGTGCGGAATGGATTAACTGGATTTCCATTATTTTCAATTGGGAAGTTTGTTCTAGATACGAGAAATTCGCTATACGAGCTCAGTGCTGGAACGAATGAAACTCGTATCTAGAGGTTCCACTGTATTTCAAAAAGGAGTTGATAAAGTAGTTCCAGTAACATTCTTTTAGCTTAAGGGTGAATAAAGTACTCAAGTACATCCGTGGAAATTAGGGGGAAGTGCATTTAAAATCGAAGCCTGGAAGCACTTATTTACACAAAGAGTTATGGGAATCTGGAACAAACTATCAAGCCATGAAGTTGAAGCAGAAACATTGACAACATTTAAGAAAGTCCTGGATGAGATACAGGGACAGTTTAGCTATGATGAAGTTTATGCTTGATGGTCTTTTCTCATTTGTAAAATTTCTTATGTTCTTATGTTCTAAACTCTGATTCTACAATGTTCAAATTGTTGAGAAAGTTGCTTTTTTGCATGGTATCTGTATGTGTGTCTGTGGAAAACTGAAACTGAATTTCACGTCTTAAAATTTACATTTTCATTGGAAAATTATACATATTTTTGCTTTGTGTAGACCTCCTGGATTGCAACATACTAGCAAAGATAGAAAATTTTAGAACATATGGTTTCTAAGATATCTGCCATGAATGTTGAGAACTATGTACAAGGATAATTGAACTATCTTCTTCAAACATGTTGCATCGTGTTTGTCTTGTTACAGGCTCTAGGTCTGTTTTCCTTGGTCCAGTTTGGTTCAGTACCTATCCTGCAAAAACAGTTTGACCTTTATCCAGTGATAATTGCTATTTAAATTGTTTAATTTAACCAGGATTCTGCAGTCTGCTCCATTTAGTCATGGAACCAGGTCTATTGATTTGCAATTTTTTGGGATATATAATTTATTTAAATATACATTTATGCATACATGGATGCATTCATAAGTACCTGCACATGCACACACGCACACACACGCATTCAAAGAAAATTGTAAATGAAGATACCAGAACATATGCTGGAAGATGAACAGCAAGAAATGAAGACACATCAACACAGACACACACGCATACCTCTAGATCTGTAAAGGTCAATATGGACAGAATCTTTAAGTCAACTCTGTACCAGTTCATCTATCTATGCAGCTTGTTTAATTCATTTGACCCAACGAGTTAAGTTTCAAATGAAAAATTTTTGAAGTTATTCACTTCATTCAATTCTGTTCATTTTACTCTACATGAATTGTGTACATAATAAAAAGTATATAAGTTAATATACTTGATTACATATTATAGTACAATACAATCATATGAATTGTTTTGTTCAGGCTTCTGTTGAGTGATACCCTGTGGTATTACTAATGTGTAGTTTACTTGCAAGTGCTGTATGGACCATCACATACCATTTTTTTTCTTCAGAGGGTCTTGATGAAAATCTTGATAGTACTGCTTATAACTCCTCCAATGATTAAAATACTAAATCCAACAGGTTTGAGGGAAGTTCATAGTTTGTAGTTACTCTTACCTTTCCAGGCTGGATAACTCAGCAAGTACTGTATATTTAAAACTCTTCAAAAAACTCTTCCAATTCAGATGCATGCTGCAGCAGAAGCATTCAAAAGGGATACAGACTCATAGGACATAAAATACAGCCAATTGACCAATCAATAAACTGATAAATAGATAAAAATAAATAAATGTATATTGTAATGATATTTCAAAATGAACTTAACAAGTACATTAGGAGGAAGCATTGAATTGCCTGATAGCAGTGGGAAGAAAAGACCCCCAGAGGCCCTTTTTAACACACTGTGGTGGAATGAGCCTATGGTTAAAATTATACCATGACAGCACCTCCTGGAGGAGATGAAGATTTTTATTTCATGATGACATCCAATTTTGCCACCATCCTCTTCCACGATAGATTCCATTGTGTGTGGGGTTTGCCCTATGATGGAGCTGGCTTTCCTGATAAGTTTGTTCAGGCATTGTGCATAATTTGTGCTCAAGTTGCTTCAACAGGAGACTGCAACATAGAACAGCACACTGGCTACTATGGACTGATAGAACATTTCCATACATCAAAAGACCTGATTCTCATTAGGATGAACAGTCTGTTCTTACCCTTCTTGTACAGCACCATTGTATTGCCAGATCCGTCAAGTTTATTGTTTATGTGATCCTCCAGGTACTTATAGCTGTGCACTACTTCCACATTCTTCCTTTGAATGGTGACTGGACTCAGAGCCTCCTTGGCATGCCAGAAGTCCACCAACAGCTCTTTTGTCTTTCTGATGTTGAGTTGCAGGTTGTTGTTCCTGCACCACAAGATGAAGTCCTCCACAACCTTCCTGTACTCTGATTCATCTTCATAGTAATGTAACCTATGATGGATGAATCATTTGAAAATTTCTGTAGATGGCAAGTGATGGTATTGTGCTTTAAGTCTGTTGTGTATAAGGTTAACAGGAAGGGAGACAGGACAGTTCCCTGAGGTGCTCCAGTATTGCACATCACCATTTATGACATCCAGTCCCTCAGCTACAAAAAATGTTGTCTGTTGGTCAGGGTAGTCCATGGTTCATGAGACTGTGGGTACGTCAACATTCAAAGGCTTGAATTATTTCCCCAGTTGATGAGGGGGGAGCTTAATTTTTGTGTTTGACCTTCATTGAGGAGTGCAGGAATCAGGACAAGTGCATTACATTTATTTTTTTATGTTTTTATTATGCAGTACAATATGGAAAGATCAATAACAAAATGAATCATTTTCAAAGACATTGAAAGTATGTACAGTAGTTATACAGTATATTTCTCTTTATACAGGTTCTGGATCAGTTTCATGGATTAGATGTTTTGTTTTGATGCACATTTAAGCACTGGCAAATATGCTTATTTAATAACAATTAACAGTTTCAGCACCAGTTGCCGCACCTATCCTGCCCTGGATAAGCAGGTTAAAAATATTGATGGATGGATGGATTTTAATTTTATTCACCTGATCTTGATCCACTATTAATTTTCATGTAAAGTACAAAGTGCAAGAGGACCAAGTCTACAAAATAACCTGGAGTAGTTTTATGTTGATTCTGTGCACACAGCTGCACATTGCTGCTGACGTTCAGTGTCCTGTGACCTCCTAATCATAGGAAGATACTCATATACAATTATTATCCACATCAGTGCAAAGGATATTATTGAAACAAAAACAAACCAATACTATATTTGAAAATAGTAGATAAGATATGAAAAAAGAACATGTTTCTGAAAGATAAAGCGAAAGCTAATCATATACTTGTAGTACATGTTAAACCCTATTATAGAAGATAGAGCACATTTTTCACAAATAATCTATCACACACGTGCACATGGGAGACAGCTTATGGGCTCAAATAAGTGTGATTACCTGCCGAGCCAGGGGTTGGTGCTGTGCTCTAATCCTTTCTCTCTTTCTCCCTCTATAGACCAGCTGACAGACGACTCTACCACCGCTGACATCATTTTTGGTTTCCGCTCTCCTGGACTCTTCTTGTGTACCTACCATATAATCCACCACTCATTTTCCATCCTCAGTTTTGCTGTGAATTCTTGACTATAAAAACATATTTTTTTTTTGCTATGCTTCAAGGGTTACCAAGGTGGTACTCCCAACTCTTTTTGATGTTTTGTCTCCCTTATTTACAAATCATAAATAAGAAGCAAGTTATTGAAAACAAAATAGCAAATTCTGATTTCAAAAAGGTATCAGATTTTACTAAGCTACATAATGAACAACTCATGCCAGCAGAGATGCAATAAGCTTAATGTCAGATTTTCAGTGTTTGAAAACAAGATAAATACGACTGCAATCTACCATGCAGTCCATCATTATAATTTTCCCAAAAAATACTGAAAGAAATCAATGCTGAAATTTTTAGCTTAAATAAAAATATATAAAAACATTTTCTCCCAGCTAGTGAATCTCTCCAAAGTAAAAAGTTAATACTGCAATTTAGCACTTGAAAATAAGAGTCCACCAATTAATAACATGTAATTGGGCCCTGCCTGTTATTTAGAGTTGTTTAGCCAACAAATAGGTTTAAAAAAAATATCTTAACACTTAATAATTCAATTTACAAATAAAACAAGTCAGATTTTCAGCACCCAGAGCGGTTGACAGAACATGTTTTACATTTGAATCATGCATTATATAACTTCTCAGCCCTGCTTGATCTGATTTAGAGTCTTGGCAGGGTCACTGCCTATTCCGACAATATAAGGTACCAGGCAAACCCCAGTCCTGAATAGGGCCTACTACAAAGCCCACTCATATTCACAGACCACAGGGACAAAATTTGGAATCAGCAGTATCATTGGGATGTGGGATGAAAACATGTGCAAACACAGAGAAAATGTACACATTTTACACAGACTCAACTGTGAGTGGAATTTGACCCCAGGATTTTTAGTCTTATGGGTTCTGTATTTTAATTCCTCGCCAGGTTATTATATATAGACTATGCACGTTTTCCCAAGTCTGTATGAGTTATTTCCACTTTCTCCAACATCTCCAAAGACAAGCAAATTAGGTGAACTAGATATTCCAAATTGGCCTGATGCAAGTGTGATAGTGTTCATCAGTGTGCTCTAGAATGGACTGATGCCCTGCCTAGAGCTGGCCCTTGCCTTTTTCATAATGCTTTCAGACCTGACCCCACACAATCATGATTTGGGTAAGTGAGAATTTTATGTTATGTACTATGTCATGCATGTGTGTCAGAGGATTGCCTTCAAGGCTCTCCCGATTTACGCAGTACCACCTTAGGATGAGAGGGACACTGTTGCTAACAGTATTGTCTCTTTTTCCCTCCAAAATGCCAGGAAGATGCCCAGTAAGGATATTCGATCCTAAAAAGTTCTGCTCCATCCGATTTGGATGGTATAACGCCAGAGGTCCCCACAAGGAAGTGTCACATTTTGGATTTGAGCCACCATAGGATAGAGCTCTTTTAAGTGCCATGTTTATTTTCAAGTTTTGTGTCAACTCCTTCACGTCTGTTACTCATCCACAACATAAAGTATTTATAAAGCATGTAAGTAATGCAATCTACTACATTTTAAGCAATACTTCTTTAAATTCATATATAACTTTTTAGGACAAATTGTTATAAGTAAATTAGTTTATCAGCACTGACAAATTACATTAGACTGAAGATGGCATCACAGATGACCCACCAACCAGTGTAAGCTGGCATTGCATTATTCAAATGAGCAGCTTCAAAGCCAGTTGCAGGGCTGGTTGTAAGAATGGTACATCTGCCAAAGATGCAAAAACTCCAGCTATTGTGACAATAGTGAGCTACCCTTCTAAGGAACAGCATGGTGCTCAAAAGAGCAATACAAAGAGCACAAATCCATTGGTTCAGCAATGGTTAGTACTGGCACAGCACTACATTAATGACATAATACAACTTATAAAACATACTATAGGTCTTTTTAATATGATATACAGGGTCTATAAAAATGTTCATCTCTAGGAGGCTTTCAAATTTTATTGGTATATAACAGACAAAGACTCTTTAATATTAAACTGAAAACAGATATTTGCAAACTGATCTCAATTAGTTAATCTAAAACATAAAATAATTGATCATGCCATTTCAAGGCAGTATTTAATAGATGCACCTTTGGCAGCAATTCCAGAGTTGAGTGATGTGCACAGGACCCTCTCTATATATATCAGCTTTGCACACCTGAAAACTGCCGTTTCTCCCGATTTTTATTTGCAAAACCGCTCAAGCTCTGTTAGGGTGCACGAGGATTGTTAGTGAACAGCCTTTTTCAAGTCCAACCCCAGATTCTCAATTGAATTAAGACTGGAACTCTGATCTGGTCACTCTAGAACATTAACATCGTTGTTTTTGAATCTTTGCTGTTTAGTATTGGCTACATGCTTGGGGTCTTTGTCTTTATGCAAAAGAAAACTTCTCCCAAGGTGCAGGTTTCTTGCAGACTGCCTGAAATTGTCCTAAAAAATGTCCTTGTATTTTGCTGCATTCATTCTACCCTCTACTCTCAGAAACCTCCCAGAGCCTGCTGCAGGGAAGCATCCCCACAGCATGATGTTTCTACCAACCACGCTTCACAGTGGAGATGATGTGTTTCTGATTATGTGCAGTGTTTGGCTTACACCAAACATGGCGTTTAGTCTCCTGTGTGCCTTTTAACAAACTCTAGCCAAGATATCATGTGGATTTCTTTAACAGCAGCTTTCACTTTTCCATTCTCCCATAAAGTTACAACTTAGAAGAACTTGGCAAATAGTTGTTCCATGCACAGTCACTCCAGTCTCAGCCACTGTAGGTTGTTAAGTCCTTCAGAGTTATCATAGGTATCTTGGTGGCCTCCCTCACTAGTCTTCTTCTTGCACCATCATTCTGTTTTCATGAACAGCTTGTTCTGAGGAAGATTTACAGTTGTGCCATACTACCATTTCTTAATGATTGATTCAACTAGACTCTCAAAATGTTTATTGGCTGATGATAATGCATATGGCAATAAAATAAAATAAATTGGGTATAAATGTGTTACCATTATTTTTTGATTGATGTTAAATAAAAGCATGTCAAGGCATAGCCTAGAGTACGGGTGTCAAACTCTGGTCCTGGAGGGCCGCAGTGGTTGCAGGTTTTCATTCTAACCATTTTTTTCATTAGTCCCCCGATTTTGCTGCTAATTAACTGCTTTTTCTTTAATTTTAATGAACTTCACTCAGGCCCCTTAGCTGTTTCTTTTTCCTTAATTAGCAAGCCAAACAATAATGAGAAACAAAACAAGCCGCCACATGACCAGCTCACCTGTGCCCATCATGCAGTATCTGAAAATAAAGAAAGGTGAAGGTCTCAGTGAGACTGATCTCTCAGGTCACCAAAACATTTTGACAGTGTTCTTAGAAAAGACAGAAAATCAGTTAGTTTTGGAAACGTCTGCTATGGCAGAATGAGAACAGCAACAAGACATGGAATTAAAAATGGGCTTAATTAACAGCAAGAATCGGCTTCTCATTAAGAAACTAGTTGGAGTTTGAAATCCCAATTTAACTGGTCATCCGTTGGCTTATTTCACATCTCATTTCTGTTTGGCTGTCATTTAAAGAAGAAAGGAATAAATTCAGAGGACTAAATCCTGAAAAACAAGGTTATTAAAATGAAGGGAAAAGAAGTTAATTAGTAGTGAAAACTGGTCACTGAGTAGGAAAAGGGTTAGAATGAAAACCTGCAGCCATTGTGGCCCACCAGGCCTGGAGTTCGACACCCATGGCCTAGAGTATTCATAAAAACACAAGAGCATGTTTAACCTTTTTAAATGCAGCTTGTAACTTCTTTTTGTTCTGCATGTGTCTCATTGTGATTTCTTTGTTTAAAAGAAATTTCCTCTTTTTAATGCTGTGAGTATCAATTTGTTGAAATAGGGGTTTGTATTTTAAAAAAGTATAGGTGAATGTTTCTTATCTGAAATAAAGTGTCTTCAGAGCAGAACCCTTTGCTAAAAAGAGCATCACGAAGTTCTTCCAACATTTGTGTTTATTCTTTTACATGTTTCCCTTTCTATAAAGTTAAAGTATTCTGGAAAATGCTAAGCACATTCATCAGTCCATATCTTGTCTGCCTCTTTGTGTACTATTTTCTCTTTTCTCTTCTGTCTAGTAAAAGGTGGAGACAAATACTATTATGGTGAGCAGATGTATGTGGAGGTTTAGCTATGGATTTGTTTGCTCTCTTTATTGACCCATAACACAGGTCAGCAGTTTTGTTGTTTCTTGTGGAGCCTGTAGCACAGTGATAAAATTCATTATGGATTTCTTCAGGGTGTAACGATTGAAGTCCCCAAGAATGAAATTTGGCACATCAGGTATAATTGACTGCAAACGTTGTTCCACAAAGATTATAGCTTCGGTTGCAATACTATATTACTAAAAATTTAATTAACTACTTCAGTGCAGGCAGGAGAAACAGTGGTTGAATGAGAATTATGCTTTTAACTTGTAATGTATTTTGATTTCCCAAAAAGCAAAACTAAACTGATAATTTATAACTGAACTTCATGATTCCAGAATCTTTCCACAATTTACATATTCTCTTCAACACTACTAAAGAATGAATTGTCTACATTTTTACTCTAAAACCTGCTTTTCCCACATTGGAAATATCGCTAAATGGCTTCTTTTTTAATGTATTTTATAGCCATTATACAGATAAATAAAAACACTATAGCAATAAATGCACATCATAATCCCATTTCAAAAAGCTCTAAATGTTGTGTTTAGAACTGGTTTTCATGTTGTTGGCTTTGCACCACTTTGACAAGCTTATTAATGCCTATACTCTTGAGTGCACAATGCAATCTTTTGTACAAGGCAAAGCCTTTAGCTATGCAGTGGGTCCTCCAAACTTTTCAATGATCTACCTGCCAATAAAATGTCCTCTTGGCCTCAGCATTTATAGCATAGTCTCTCTCCCGTTACAGCTGTTGCTGTTGATGTTCATATTACTTTTTAGTGATTGTGGCAGCTGCTGTAATCGCCTGTTACTAAGTCTTTCTCAGTCTTTCTTTTCTCGGTGTCCTACGCTGGCACTTATCTTCCCTGTCACTTTGAAATCCTTTTCCAAAGTAAAGAAGGCTAATTTGATGAGAGAGGGTACTAGACAGTGGTATTACTAATGACACAGCCACCATCAGACTTTCATTATTGTAAAGCAAAACCTTTATAGCCTATGCCATAGTAGATTGTGGAATGCCAAGGAGACATTAAGTAGCCAGCTTGCCTGAGTCTTGAGTCTGGATTTTAGTCTCATGACAAATCACAAAATAGTCTGTCATAATTGTTTCTTATTAATTATCCTGGACACCTTGCTGGAACTGTTAGCGTCTTCAGCATTTTTTTTTTTTTGGTTTCTGGGTTGGAGATTTTATAGCACCTTTAAATAAATATGTTGTACTTTGTTTTAATGTCAGCCTTATGCGTTATGTTTGTTACTGCCTTGGCATCCACACATTTAATTACCTCCATAGAATCTTTCTCCATTGCAGGGTTGAGAGTGGGAAGGTGGTGATTGATAGCCTTGCCCTTTGAGGGTGGTATTTCCGGACTGTCTTTGGAAACTCCATCCAGGTACTGGCAAATAAGACAACAGATGACAATGAAAAGGAATTTTGTCCACTTCAAGTGCTGAGATCATATTCATTTTATATGAGTCAACCTCTATCAGAGCCGAAAAGAAAAAAATGAATGGCTCATCCTTCCCATCACAGAGAATGGAAGTTAGTGAGGTAGCCACCCTTACACCCTACGTAGCCAATTGATTTTTTATTATCTTCAGGAGGTTGCAGTCTTCCCATTTCCCTTTGACCCACTTATGTACTATTCATTCAGTTGGCATTTCATGAATTCCTCATTTCCATTCAGACAATGTTTAAATTTTAAACCTTTGTTTTGTGAGTATTTATTTGTTGCATTTTATTGTGAACATAATACCCATATATATTATGGGAACATGAAGTTAATGTAATATGTATAGTATACTGAAGGAGAATATTGCAGAAAATTATAAAATATATAAAGTATATGAAAGTCTGTGAGTGTATTTTGGGGACGCTATTTTATTTATATATACAATCTCTCCATATTGTTTTCCTTTTATTATTGCTCTTTAACTTTTCTCATTTAGTCTTGTTATTATATTATTTGAACATTGGGAGAGGTGAGAAAATCAGATGAACTTGGTGCAACTCATTACAATAAGTTCAATTTTAGACCCAGCTGAGTGTGTAGCATTCCTAATCAGAAAGTCAACGGAGTTGTTATACAATTGGTGCCTTCTATGAGAACCTAGTCTGGTTTAGTTCAGTTTGTTTAGTTGTTTCCATAATTTTATTATGTTTAGAATATTTCGCTGGTGCAGTTAGAAAACAGGACAACATCAGTCTGAGTAATCTGTCTTTTCAGGATAAAATAGCCGGTAGCCGCCACATGACCATTAGAGCATGTTCAGCTGTCCAAGAAGTGTCAAGCAAACTACACTCATTGTCTTGATGAGCCACATGGAGAGAAAGAGGAATACAGTGTTGGCAGTCTAACGTTTTGGACACAGATCACAGAACAGCTTGGGGCGTTAAGTAGATAGATTATATCGGAGGTACAGAGCACAGTCTTTTGTGAAGGAGGGCTTTGGTCATATATACCATGGCACATAAAGGAGATTAAAATTAAATCTATGACACAATATAGTGTACAGAAAATGAAGAGGTTTTCAGAATCCTCTGTAGATTCATCCACAGAGAGGATGATGGAGTATTTGGATGCTCAGATTGCCCTCCTAGTGGGGTTGGTTGCTCACATCATTCTTTCCCTCCTCCCTCTGTACTAGTCCTTCTGTGTGAGTTTTCCAAGTTGGGGTCACAGTATACATCTGAAGACATCCTTAATTATGTGGACTAAGGGGAAATGTTTCTTTCAGTCACCCCGTTGAGAGATTAGAAGTTTGTGGGCTTTATTAAAGCTTCTCTGGGGGTTCTGCAAAGAGCTAATGGTAGAATTGTAAGCAATCCATAAAGAGTTAGGACAACTTTTTGAAAATCTTTTCTAGAGTCCTTTCTATCAATGGACTATGAGGCTGAAGTGGAGGAAAACACCTATCCATGGGGCAGGCTTCAACACAATCAACAGGGGATTTTTCATATGATTATAGAACTGTATATCTGAAGTAGTGACTAGGGACGAATTTCTTCAACAAAAGGTAAATCAGAGAAATACAGTAGATAACAGTATATTTTGGTAGGGTGAATGCTAGCAAAAAGAGAAAACGATTAGTATTTTAAGGAACTACACTTTCATGTGTCCATTTTCTCCCCTTAAATGTAGTTATAGGTCATTGTATATTTACAACACTTGAAGAACATAAATGGGATGTATGACTACAAATTCTTTAGTAAGCATGATGGTTTTTATATCCATCAAAAGGATAAACAGATGAACAACAGCATTCATTTGTCTAGAACTTGCATGCTATTTCTTTTACATAGCAGAATAATAGCACTAAGTTGTCACTGTTAGGTAAAACAGTATTGGGCAGTTTTGTGTGGAAAGTATCCTTTGTTTTGGGTTCATGTAGAATCTCATCTTTTATAAAATCTAGGTGAAGCAATCAAAAGAGGTAGAGTTAAAAATCATGAAAGAACATTGGCCAGTTACTCCTTAAAGTGAGTATAAGATTACAGTGTGATATTTTATCTTCTTTCTACTTTTCATTTTTTCTTACTACTCTTCTTTCTTCTTACTACTTCTTTCATCTCATTTGTCAAAATGTTAGATGAATTAAATTAAACAAAATACAGTTTTCTTTGTTATATTTACAATATTTGGATGGAGTGATGTGCTTTTAAGTGTACTACATTATCCTTTGATACATATAGCAATGTAAAAAATATTAAAATCAGGTCAAAACAAAAATTCAATACTTATATCCTGCCCCCCTCCACAGCACAGCGCACAGTAAAATGGAGTCCTCCGTTTCATTTCTTTTACAGCCTGCTGTCATTTGTTTTGATTAGGAAGACCACATTGTTAAGCAGCTGTGTACTTGCGAACATAACGCTGACCTTTAGGCTGGGAAAGTTGGGGAAAGTGATGCAGCATCCTGTAATGACACCATATCTTGATGATTGCATTTAAAATAAAGATTTAAAGAAGGTGACTTTTTGTATAGACCAAAAGAGCTGGATGAAAATAATATGACTGGAAAAAGTAGACTGCATTTAAAGGTGAAGGGCAATTCTAACCAAGCCACATACCTAGAAATGGTTTGCTAGGATAATACACTTATATTAAAATAATGTAAATGAGACCCTTCATAGATTATTTCTATTTCTGCTTAGCCACCTCAAAAAACAAGTACAGTATTATTAAAGAGACAACTATATTAAAGATACGTATTATACCAAATTATATCAAAGACTAGTTCATGATAAATAGTGAACTACTGATTTTTTTGTTTCAATCTAAGTACAGAAGCATCAGCAGGCTTTTCATCTGCAAATTTTATGTACAGTAGTAAGTATTCGTAACAGAGATTCATGGGACCACAGTAATGCTCTGCAATCATTTCATTTGTTAATGTAACTTTCTTTTAGATTTTTCAAGGTCACTGATCTCTGCTGAATGAGATTTGTGTTCACTGCTCTGAATGCAGATGTAAAATTTCACCGGACCTTTGTTCTTTTTCTTGTGACATCTGGATAACATCTGCAAATTTTTACTTCTTCAAATTCATTTTCACGTCCTAATTACATTTCAGTTTCTCATCTGTTGTGTGCTTTTTCCTTGGTTTCATTTATTTGTCTTGTATGGCTTTCTGTAGAATCACTTTCTAATCTTGCCTTTCACTGATCATGCGATTCATTTTGTCAATCTAACGCACTCTCTATGCAGTGCTATATTATGTATTTTTATTTATATTTGACACGTGCTTGAAGATTTGATCAGAGTGCTAATTTGAAGCTAATTTGAAGCAACTTACCTATACAGTACAGAAAACACAAACAATACATCAATTCAATTCAAGGAATTTTAGTTTTTGAAAACTTTCTTCCAGCAAAAATCTATCATACTATACACCATTTATGAGTGCAGTAAAGTTAATAAATAACACAAAACAGCACAAAACCAAAGCACAGACATATAATACAGTCTTTAAACAGCAGTAAAAACACAATGTGCAAAGTACCCAACCATTATTGTTAACTAATCACTGAAATCTTACAATGTTACTGTGAAACATACAAATCAGCTAAACAGAATGTTAGAACATGAATATCTTACATAGACTAATGCATCATACATGAATATGAAATCTGCCAATAAAAGCAATGCAACCTTGTACTTCTGACCAGCATCATGCTGAACAGTTGTTGTGCTGATGCTTGTTTCAACAGCAGCATGGTCTTCACATAACATTTTTAGTTTGAATCAGTTTCATTATTCGTTTTAAAAATTTTAAAAAGTAAATCCAAAATTTACAATCAGAGAACATTGAGTTCATTTCAGAAGCTATACAAAATCTTATTAATACCACCCTGTGACACAGCAGCACTGCAAGTTATGAGCAAGGATGTCATGTTGAGGGTAAAGTAGGCTAAAATATAAAGAAACACACTAATAATAACCTACTTCTGAATTTGTATTTGTATAACCCTTTATTTATTATGCCACAGAATAGATAGATAGATAGATAGATAGATAGATAGATAGATAGATAGATAGATAGATAGATAGATAGATAGATAGATAGATAGATAGATAGATAGATAGATACTTTATTAATCCCAAGGGGAAATTCACATAATTCACAGAACAGAAAGGTAAAGAAAATTATTCAGCACATAGACTAGAAGATGCGAGAAAACATAAAGTCAAAAACAAAGCATGAGCCAAAAGCCAGAAAAAAACAAAACGCAATGTGTAAACCAGAATAGAAGTCAAAACAAACCCATTCAAAGTCTAGACTCCCTAAAAGATTTTCAAATAACTAACAGAGTTTATTAATGTTTATCCACCGTCTTGTGTAATGTCTTATGTCACATTGCTCCTGTGTCAACTGGTCAGCATCGGGCATAGCAACAGTAAACAATATGACAACAGTCCTGCAAAAGCACCCAGAATGAAAGAAACTGGTGAAAATACATCAAAATGCAAAATGGTGATAATGGTATGAAAATGAACATGAAGATATTAAAATAACTAAAATGTTATACAGTTATTAAAACAAGGACAACATTGAATTATGTAAGGTAAAAAAATATTAATGGACATAGAGTGATTTATATTATTATGGTTTGTTTTAAGGAATTTATTTACACTGACTTTGCCTCTTTTATATAATATTGTGGTGCTACATGATTTTTCATTTGCATTAGTCTGTTCAGTTGCTTCTGTCAGTTTGTGTCCTTTTACAGAACTGTCAATTGTTTATTGTGTAGAAGCAACCACCCATTGAAATAGAATGGGGAAGACTAATGATTGACAGCTGCTGTCCTTTTGAGGTGGGACTTCCTGTTACTGGTTAAAAGGATTTCCAGGTTACTTCTATATATAGAGGACTTTCGAGTTCGATTGGTTTCTCCATCTTGTTTTCATTCCAGAACTTCTGCCATCTTGATTGCAAGGTTGAAAGCCTTTTTGATTACTGCTACAAGGCCCAAGAGGCTTACACAATCCACCTCACCAAAGTTGGACTTTCTCTGGTTTCAACTTGGAAAAGATTTCACATCTGCTGATATTGAAATTGGTGAAACTGTTCTGGTTTTGTTTATTTACTTCAGAGTAGTGTCTTAATCACAGTGAATAATTTTGCATCCATTTTATTTAAATGGATGTTTTAGGCCAGCTTCATCATTTTTCACCATCTTCCCAGTCACTGTTTCAGTCTGGGCATTGTTGGGTTATGGTATTTTTTTGTACATGCTGAAGGTAATGGTTATTTGAAAGAATAGTTTTTGTGCTAACTGTATATCATGTTTATTATCTGGGGGGAACAAGAGAGGGTAATTCTTTTTGTGTATATACATTTTTGGTTGTTTTTACTATTTATTAATTCACTTTATATTTTTTGGTGCTTTCTGTTTCCTATATTTATCTTTATTCATTTTCTTTACAATATATTCACCATTCAATTTTATATTTTGTGATTTTCTGTCTTTTCACTGCCGATTGGAGGAACAAGAGTGGTGAAGCTTGTGAGTGGACTGTGGGCCTCAGATCTGAATGTGCAGCAGCATTACATTACAATATATCCAAACTAATATAATGGCATAGTATTATTGTATAACTAATTAACATTAGAATGCAATTCCAAACCTCCACCAAAACATATACCGTACAAGTAAATATATTTGTGGCAGTGCTATATAAGTATTGTTTATGTACTCAGCGCGTGCACCTAACCTCTCTCTCTCTCTCTCTCTCTCTCTCTCTCTCTCTCTCTCTCTCTTCCTTTTTTGGGCTTTATCCCCTTTTAATCTTGTGCGTTTTTGAAACTGTGGGTTTTTAGAAGAAGGTGTGCTACGCTTTTAAAGGCTAAAGTGGCCTGACACCTCAGTGGTGTCCTTCATTCCACCTGTTGGTCTTCTGTAATGTCAGTATTTAGTGATATATTTTAAAATAACCAAAGAGCCAGGTAGGAAGATAATGTATTGGAGGTGGAAGATGTCTGGATCTGTTGATTCTTATCATTAAAACTTCTCATTCCTGTGTTTTTATACGGACAGGTTTGGGAGGAACAGGCAGAGACCGGTCACTTAACACTAAACTGTAGGCCTATATGCTAACATCTTCCTTAGAGTTTTTTTTCATGTCTGGAAGATGACACAATTTTCATTGATCTGTCTCCTCCTATCATCTGTTTGGCAGCTTTTGATTTAATTCATTATCTATTTCTATCTGACATTTTTTCTTATATTTGAGGTTTTATTTTTTCATGTGTTATGTAAATGTTAACAGAGGTTCCTCTGCAGTTTACTCAGAAGCCCCCACCTCTGTCTGTATTTCTGTATTATTGTTAGTAGGTTATATGTATATGTTCTAGTCTAGTCTTTTTTTTTATTACAAAATATATGTTTAGTTTTTTTTATTTATTTTTTTTTTATCTAGTCTTGATTTACTTATACCTTTGCTTAGCCATTCATAGTTGTTATGGTTAGGGATCAGTTAAGGCTAGGCATAATTAACTTCACCAGACTTAAATTTCAAATACTTAGACTCCCTTAATTCTTATGTTGAAAGCACTTTAGCTTGTAATGATTAAAGTAAATAAAGCCAGGAATTTCAGCTAATGAATATTGACGTGATTACAAAATCTACTACAAATTAGGGGAAAAAATGCCTGAACTGATTTTCTTTAAAGATTGGTTTGTTAAATTTCTTTTCATTATCCATAGTCAGAAAACATGTATCCTCATCCAGCCATTGCATAATCTTTAGAGTAATTTGTGATGGTGTCTGCTGACTGAGCATTGCCTGTCAGCTTTCTTAAGCTTCACATTAACCATCCTTTCATTGACATATCTTTGTATCTTACATTTTTGTAAGATATGCTTACAAAATGCTGGACTATCTGTAGAAAAAGGATAAATGATAAAGTCCGGTAATGTCTGCCTGTAGTAAATAGAATGGATGTGACAACAGTGGTTACTTAGACTAGAGTGTTGAGAAGCCACTCGTTCTATTCTTGTTGTTGGTTTCCAATATAGAATGCATGCATGATTATGAATGTGTGATTGACTTGTTCTGTGTAGCTCGGCTGAGCATAATAGATAGTAATAAGTAGGTCAGCTTTTGTACCACTCTCCGGGTGTTGAAAAACCAATTTTATTACTGAAGATATAAAGAGTGGTTTACAGTTGAAAACAATCTGCTTTGAAGAGGTCCTCTAGGTTTGTTTTATGGAACATTGTACTCTCAGTAGATGTATCATTGTCACAAATAGTTCTTCTTATCCTTTACAAGTGAGGTCCACAATGTAACACCCAGCAGTTACAGTGGGGTCTTTGATTTCCCAAGGTGTCCCTCAAAATGATGTTGGAAAAATCAGGGCCTACTAATTAATATTTACCTTCATTGTACTTCAATGTTATTCACTCCTACATCTTATCCTTGAGTTACTTGAATTGCATGTGTTCATGCTCTTTTTTTCTTTACTTATTACCAGATTGGTATATGGCAGTGTGTCAAGGTACACATTACCATAGCTCTTCCTGTACATAACCCTTATAATAAACTAGGTTAGCCAAGACATCATCTTTGACTATTGAAAGTCCAAGAAATAATATTATGGCTCATATTCACCTTAAAACAGGTAGGTATGCCACTTTGAAATAGTAAATATGATAGCCAAGGACTTTTTGTCAGATGCGGAGTGGTTTAACTCCGCACTATGCAATCTACTAGAACCATTCATTGGCTAACTTCTGGTTCAACACGGTCCTAAGTCAAGCATCGCTAGTGTTATTGCAGGCCCAAAGTGAAGTAGTAAGTTCTGATTGTGCTAAGGTGGGTGGTAACAACAAATCTATATTTTACTTGTTTAATGCACCCTAGCATTTAGTAGGTATCTCCTTCAAATGGAACAACACTTTCAGATGATAAGGGTCATGAAATCTTGGGCTTTGATTTCCCTTTCTTCTGACTCTCATGTTTTTTGGCTTTATTATATCAGTATGACAAGCAAAATTCTTGTCTTAAATTACCTAGTAGTTTAACCTACAAACAGAACTGAATTTATTTGGAGGTATGGTGTGACCCTGTAGTTTGGATATAGCGGGTTGGATAATGGATGGATGGATGGTATGGTGTGCTCACTTCAAACTGGTGCTCTGTTCTCAACAAATGTGGTTTAGATGTAACATTGTTAATTATTAAAACAGCAAAAATGACATAACTGCTTTATAAGTCAATATTGGCAGCTTAGAAATAGAATAGCAAGATACATTTGTTGCTAACTTCTCAAAAGTTGTCGATGATAACAAAACATTTATTGCATCATATGAGTATGATTTAAGTGTACATAAACAAAAAATGTTTTCCTATACAAGCTAGAAGCTACACTTTGGGGTTTCTGTTTATAAGGCTTTCTTTCCCTGCAACAACAATTTATGATTCAACAATAATCCAACTAGTTTAGTTTTAATTTTACAATTACTTTTAGCATCAACACAAATGAGTTTAAGTTAAACATCACTATTTATATATTTCATTTATAATGCATATGCTGAACATATGAGTATTTGATTATATTAATGATGTGCTATTCATCTGTAATGAAGGTGGCAGTTCATTACTTGTCCATCATGAATATATAACCAATGTTTTTTTTCCCTTATCGCATAAGTATAGTTTGACCAGAATTTCTTTTATGGACACTACAAGAAGTGTTACAAATAGCTTTTTCTTATTCACACTTTATAGAAAACATATTGGTCATAACACTCTACTACATACTTCTAGTTTCCACCCCATTCATTGATTAACAACTTACTCATTTCACAGTTTTCTGACTTCAGCATTTCTGTTTTAATTAGCCATTCCAATAAAGTACTTCTTTATTAGAGGTCAATTAGAAGAGAGAAAGTAAAACTCGGACACAGTCACGGTTCTGCATGTCTTGGCCAACTAGCTGCCCACCACATGTGAGGCATTTTTCGGTGGCGTCTGTGTTGGGCCATCCAGTCTGATGACAGAATCTTTCCATCCGATGATTTTGATGCTCCCAGTATCTCAGTTGGCATTTCCATACACAGGAGAGCAGTGACACCAATGGACACATCCAGATACTGAAAGGAGTAAAGGAGGAATAGTAATGGTTTACAAATGCTGTAATGCCATAATTATTCTGTTATAAATAACAATTATAACTTAAACAAGTGTAGTTTTTTTCTCCTTGCTTTTATTTAGTTTACTCAGGTCCCATAATTGTTCATTCAAATATTTTTTGGATTTTTAAACTTGTACTCACCATGTTGTAGTGTGAGCACTTGTACATTGTTTTCTTTTCTTTAACACATTTGTGTAGTTTAACTTATTAATGGTCTACTTTTTCTCAGGCTTCCAAATTGTTATTTAAATATTTTCTAGGTGCCATATGTTCAAAGATAGTGGTGTTCTCCCTTATTATTTTAAGCACCACAGTCGAACAGTTTTCAGTTCTCATTGACGTGAGAGGACTCAAAGCATTATGCACATCTAAATCTGTTCCTTGGAGAGTTGCACTCAGGGCAGCTGATGGAACAGTCCTTACAGATGACACTGCAGTTGTGACCCGCTGGGATGGCTACTTTGAGCAGTTGTTCAAAGCTGAACCTCCGGGTAGGACGTTGGATATCTCTGGGTTCACGGTTCTTGAGGCTGATCCTCCAGTTAGCTGTGACCCACCCAATCTCACTAAGATTGCACAGGCGGTGAACCACCTAAGGGGGGGAAAGGCTGCAGGGATCTGTGGTATGTGGGGTGAACTTTCTCCAGTAAGACTGTCCTTTTGGCATTGCAAGCAATCTTTGCTTCCATTTGTGAGACTGGCATCATCCCAACTGACTGGAAAATGGGACTTGTTGTCCCTATCTGGAAAGGGAAGGGTGATTGCCTGGATTGCAGCAACTACAGGGGGAAAACACTGCTCTTGGTGCCATTTAAGGTCCTTGCTAATGTCGCCCTCAATAGGATCCGTGATCACTTGCTCACCTACCAGCGACCAGAACAGTCTGGTTTTACGCCTAAGAAGTCTACCATCGCCTGCATCCTGGCACTGAGGGTTCTCATGGAGCGCAAACATGAATATCTAGAGTTTCTTTGCAGCCTTTGTCAATTTTCGCACAGCGTTCGACTTGGTTGATCAAGCTGCCCTGTGGGACATCCTGAGGGTTCGCGGGATCCCCTCGAGGTTGCTGGATATCATGGCCGGTCTATACACTGGTACCGTCAGTGCTGTGCAGTTTTCCCAGTTGATTCTGGGGTTCGTCAGGGGTATGCTCTTGCTCCTACTCTGTTCAATGCTTGTATAGACTGGGTGTTGGGCAAGGTCGTGGGGGTCCAGTGGCTGTGGGGCATCTGTTGGTGAAGAAAGATTCACAGATCTTGACTTTGCTGACGATACTGTGATCTTCGCGGAGTCAATGGAGGCTCTGATTGGGGCGCTCAAGAGACTGAGCAAGAAGTCTGAGTGTCTGGGCTTGCAAGTGTCCTGGATGAAAACCAAGATCCAGTCTTTTAATGACCTTTTGGGCATAGCCATCAGCAGCGTCTGTTTGTAGAGAGAGTGTCGACCTTGTTGAGAGGTTTACTTACTTTGGCAGTGACATTCATGTCTCTGGTGACTCTTCCTATGAAGTCAGTAGACAGATTGGGAGAGCATGGGGGGTCATGAGGTTGCTGGAAAGAGGTGTGTGGCACTCCCAATATCTATGCAAAAGGATGAAGGTCCAAGTCTTTAGAGTCTTGGTGCTTCTTGTCTTGCTATATGGTTGCAAGACATGGAATCTATCCAGTGACCTGAGATGAAGACTGGACTCCTTTGGTACTGTGTCTCTCCAGAAAATCCTTGGGTACCATTGGTTTGACTTTGTGTCGAATGAGCGGTTGCTCATGGGGTCCCAAATGAGGCACATTACCTGCATTGTGAGGGAGCGTCAGTTACGGCACTACAGCCATGTCGTACATTTCCCCGAGGGTGATCTGGCTCGTAAGATCCCCACTGTTGAGGACCCGAGTGGCTGGACCAGGCCAAGGGGTCGCCCACATAACACCTGGCTGCAGCAGATAGCAGGTCATTTCCAGAGGTTGGGACTGGACTGGTGGTCTGCCTGGGGGGTTGCAAACCGGGATCCCGAGTTGTTTCGTCGTGTACTGGGTGCGGCAAAGCACTTTACCAGTGCATGCTCTCCAACTTGAACTTGACTTGATTAACATGACTGAAGGCTGAAGGTTGATAGAGTGGTGCACATAACCATGATGAGAGCCAGTAAGCATCTAAGAGTGCCAATAGTCAACAGCTAAAAACAGCTCTTTGAGCATTGCATCTTCCTTGAGTTTTGACAGACTTTCCTTTATCCATTTCACAACGTGATCAAGTCTTTGTTTCATGCCTGGGACACTGCCCTGTCTTCAGTCATCCCTCTACCCTCTTGGTTAGTAGTGGTATTCACGTGGCACATCAGTCACTTCTGCTCTGTGTCTTTCATTTGCATAAAGCATGCTCTTATCACAGTAAAGAGCTCATTTTCTTTATTCTACAACTAAACAACCAAATCTCAGACAAATCTGTAAAAGCATTTTTGAGAATTTTGGCAATGTAGTTTTTATATTGTAGGAAGGAGGTTTACTCCAGAATGTCCTTTCTTCGCAGATACCTAGTGCCCTAGATGTGCCATCCTGACGTATTTCAGCTTTTTAACTAAACATTAAGTAGTGCTATTGTTGTTGAGTGGCTAAATTTAGCATTTTTATATATGTATGTACCGAGGTGCAAAATGGATCAACCTTTTTAATTCTATTGGCAGGTTCGAAAAAACAGCCATAGGAGGGCACATAGTACAAATAGAACACAGTGTTCTTGACTTTTCAAAGGGTTAGCTCATATGTGTGGTGTGAAGTTCCATCCTCTGTCCAAATGAGATGCAGTTGGGGACGTTGGGTTTTTATAGGCCTTTGACTGGAAGGGGTGGGGTCTGTGCCCTCAAGCGGTGTCTTCTCATTGCTGTAGAGAACAAAAAAAATATATATACGAGAAGAATGTTGAGTGTCTTAAATAAATTGCAACAAGGTTATGGAAGATAACATATTAGACATATGAGAATAACTACAGGTACTACTCCCTGGTTAGTCTACTGTGTTCTCAGAATAGTCTAGAATAGCTACTGCAGTCTGTGGACAATTTTTTGTGTCCAATATTACAGGTTCATTAGTGTCATTATTGTCATTTGTATAGAGTACAGTGAAATTCTTGGTTTGCATGTGCTAATCAACATGTAACACGTTGCCACTCTTCAGCGCCATGATTAGCGACTATAACTACTTTAAAGATACGTAGATAGCTCATTATTCCAGTTTTGGCTTTTTCACATATTACCATGTGAATACTTTATGCAATCATAATGCATAAGGATCTGCTGTACAATCTGTACAAATTTGTTTCAGGTCAGGAAATGCAATGCTGCAAATCTTGGACATTAATTGAATAGAATTTCCATTTTTTTTTGTGTTATTTACTACAAGCAAATTTTTGCAATCTCGCTTCTTTAGCACATATCCAACAAGAAAACAAGTAGCTTCACAAGCAAGCATGCATGAATAAAAACAAAATAATGGAGAAGAGGGATGTGACTTGGAAAAGCAATTTGAAGTTACATTATCCCTCTGATTTCTTTTTAAATTTGACCTTTTCATCATGACTTCTTCTTTAGCAACTGTAAGCAGGTTTATTTACATTCACTAATATTTTTTTGTTCTTAGACAAACTATTCTTAATTTCTTTGAAAAAAATCACACATTTTAGTTACTTCTTGAATAATATTATGCATTTCTCTTTACATACTGAAATTCGGTTTTCTTCTCATTTACCATAAAACAATGCTGTGTGATTCTTGCATTACAATTCACTTATTGAGAACAAAAGCAAAATGTCAATATTTAAACATCTCAAAATTTCTGTTAATTTCTCACTATCAAGTAAAAACAGCTTAAAACCTTAAAATGAGCTTTGCAGTATTTTACAAGAACCTAGTTAGAAAATTTAAACAATCATTTTGTCATACACAGTCACTCATAAACAAGTTAGAAAATTTAAAAATATCCTGCTTCACAGAAATTTTATCTTCTAAAACTCAAGATTAATATAAGTTAAGATGACTTAATGTCACTGAAAAGTGTAAAGTAGATTTGTTGTGTCCAGCAAATTATGGTTGAAGATGTTTTGAATATTCCTGGAGAGATTAGCATAAATGCAGTATTAATTGAAGCCCAAAAATGTATTTATTTATCATAAGAAATCTTCATATTAAGGTGCTCATGTAATTTTATGAATCAATCAAATTCTATTCGATGCAGTTCTGTGAAAGGTATTAGTACACTGGATCCAGGCTTTTTTCTTTTTTAAATGAGCTTAACAAAAAGATGGGGACACAGTTGGAACCTTGTAAAGGGTAAACTTCACTCAAATGTTAGAATGTTTTTTCACACACAGAACCACAGACACATGGAATAAGTTGTCAAGTAGTGTGCTGGAGAGTAGGACTTTATGGATCTTCAAAACAAGACTTTTTTTTTGGAGAAATACGTTAGGACTGGTTAACTTTGTTGGGCTGAATGGCATGTTCTCATTAAATTCTTTCTAATGTACAAACCCGCTTAATCCCCTTCAACAATGCCAGCAGCAATGAACTCAACTGGATGGGATGCTATTCAATTACAGGCCTTTGTGTCATGATCATTCTTTAACCCAAATCTGACATATTATTGTTAGTTTATTACTTAGTACATGCATTCCACATTGAATCAACACATATGAAGTAGAACTGTATCAGTTGCAT
Source organism: Erpetoichthys calabaricus (assembly GCF_900747795.2). Taxonomy (NCBI): domain Eukaryota; kingdom Metazoa; phylum Chordata; class Cladistia; order Polypteriformes; family Polypteridae; genus Erpetoichthys; species Erpetoichthys calabaricus. Next base: position 50,075,893 of record NC_041407.2, read on the forward strand.
ACATTAACATGAATTATATCGACTTGTTTTACATTCAGTTTTGGATGCATACATTACTAATTCCTAAAATGAAGTAAATATGTTTTAGGAAAACATTATGGAATGTGTGCCTTTAGGTTTTTATTGCATTGATACTTTGAAATTTTCTGGGTATGGCAACCACAAAGAAGTGGTATGATTAAAAAATATATAGATATTTTCACACACGCGTGATTAGAGGGCAGCCAAAAAGTCCAATGGTGCCTGAAAATTCACTAGTTGGGGATATAAGATGGTATGCTAACACTTCTCTCCTTTTTTCATCAGCAAGACTGAAGAGCAGACAAATCCCGATACGTGAAGTCTCCGCTATAAAACGAGCATGAACAAGGAAGACCTTCCGCATTCCAGCCGTCCCCACGTGACAACTTCAACCCGGTCGCCCTCTGATGACATCATCTCCGTCCCATCCCATCCACGTCATTTCACCTCTACTCCAATTTCTGGTCTATCTGCCATAAAAATCAGCCGCATTTCCAATGTTTTGCCGAAAGTGTATGCTAATTCTTACACTCTGTAAAAGAAGCAGCAAATATTCCGATTCATCAACAGTATATGGGGACAATTTCCCCAGCCTTAATAATGTGTCTTTGGTCTTTTTATCACAGATTAGCGTAGTCGGCAGGATTTACTGTTTGGAAAATGAGCGAAGAACAGGAACTGAATACGGTACTGGGTACCATGATGATGGAACTCCAGACCCTGAAGCTTGAGATGGCAGAAAACCAAAGCAAGCTCACTGAAGCCACGGAGCAACTCGCGATTAAAGAGGTGGTACAGTTGAAAGTTGCCCAGCCTCCCCTGACCCCGTTAGTACCCTTGATGGAGTCAGAGGACATTGAGTCGTATCTTCTCATATTTGATAGAACAACCTTGCAAAACCACTGGCCGAAGACGGAATGGGGCCACATACTTGCGACGTACCTTAAAGGTGACACGCAGCAGGCCTATTACGATCTTCCTGAGAAGGAGGCCGTCGTCTATGACACTCTAAAAGCGGAAATATTCCAACGCTATGGCATAACCTCGGGCCAGCAGACAAGGGAATGGCAGCATTGGAAATTTGATCTGGACTGCCCAGCGTGGGCCCAGGCATTTGAGATCTGGGGCAAGCTGGGCCGCTGGCTGCGGCCGGACGTAAACAACTCACGGCAAATGTTAGAACAACTTGCCTGTGAAACCTTTGTCAATGCCATGCCTGATTACCTTGTCCATCAGGTCCAAAAGGTCATAAGGATATGAATGCCCTTTTGGAGGTGGTCAAACGTCATCTGGCGGTCAACCGATTGGGGGAGTCAGAACATCCTACTCGCGGAAACTAACAGGGATGTGTCATTACTCCTGAGCCCTCCCGTCACGCTTCAGAGCCTCCGGCTAGACCGAAAAAAAAGTCCCCAGTCTTCCCCGCTGTTTCAAGTGTGGGGAGCAGGGGTACATCATTGCCTGCCCTCTCACAGCCGAGCTTATGGACTGCACCTGGGTGAAAGGAGAGAGGTATTGTGCGCTGTCTAATCCCTTATCCATCCCTTATACAAGAGTGGTGTTGGTAAATGGGCAGAAGGTGTTGGGTATGCTTGATTCAGGGAGTAACATTTCCATTGTTGCTCACTGGTTTATCCTACCGCGACAGTTTTTGAAATTGAAAACAAGTGTAACTTGTATTCACTGGGAGACCGGATTCTATAAATCCGCTAAGTGTTATATAACCTGGGAAGGCCTACCTAAAAGGATAATGGTTGCCGTGTTGCCCAATCCCCCCTTTCCGGTTATATTAGGACAAGACTGGTCTGAGAATAAAAGTGGTAAGGTATTAACCACTCCTAAATCGAGACTGGGCCTAATAATGGAAAGATCCTTAACTGCTCTGGCTGCCCTGAAGCCGTGTTTTCCGGCAACTAGTGATGATGTGGGCAGTCATGAGGTCAGGCCCATGGACATATAGATAGACGCCGCATTCACTGTGTTGACCAGTCGACATGATATGTCAGCGTGTACCCCGTATTGCGAGTTGCAAAAGTGCCATTTGAACTAATACAGGTAAATGTAGAAACTGGGTTTTCTGATGAAAAAACAATAACATTTAAAACAGTATCATTTACATACAACAGATTTTGGCGAATTGTTTAAATGCAATTATTTATATCCATTTATACACTAATAATGGCAATTATTAAATAATAATAATTATTATTATTAAATAATTCCTCCCATATAAGTTAACATTTCTCGGACTGCCTTATTCCATCTCCGAAACATTTCTAGACTTTGTCCTGTTCTTATGCAACACAGTACTGAAGTATTGGTTAATGCCCTAGTCACCTCACGTACAGATTACTGTAATGCTATTCTATCTGGCATCCTACAAAAACTTAACCATCGCTTACAACTTTTTCAAAATTCTGCTGCCAGGATAACCTGCTGTTCTAAATCCACTGAACATATTACACCGATTCTCTCTCAACTTCACTGGCTCCTGGTTAACTACAGAATACAATACAAAATCCTGCTCCTAACATTTAAAGCTCTCCACAACCTCACTGATCTCCTACAGACTTGCACTCCTCTCGCTCACTCAGATCCTCATCTGCAGCTCGACTTTCTGTACCACACATCAAACTCTGTTCTATGGGAGCTCGAGCGTCTCTCATAGTGCTCCTTAACACAGGAATTCTCTTCCCTCTCATATTCATCAGCTCGATTCAATAACACATTTTAAAACTACCCTCAAAACTTATCTTTTCAAACTGGCATACCAATTGTGAATTTTGCACTGTTACTGCCAGTTATCTTTGTTTGCCTTTCTTTTAACAGTGAAATGATACACTCAATGATAAAAATAAATAATTTTATTGTATACAAATTGGCTTAATAATTTCACTCATTTCTCTCTCAATCTCTCTCTCTCTCTCTCTCTCTCTCACACACACACACACACACAATGTGGTTACTTAAATATATACAGGATAGGATCTAAAATCCATGAAACAGAACTGTCTTACATAGCTTTTTCTGTGTGTTGCCACTCTGTAATTTGAGAGTATTCAGTTTGGCAATATGGTGCAGCCTTAGTTTGTGGAAGACAGACACAACTAAAGACATGAGCATAAAACAATGGTTGTCAATTTCAAACTGTGTTTCCTCAATGTGCTCCTTGAGAAAAAATTTATCATCTGCATCATCTCAGCTCGAACAAACTGATTGATCAAAGATCCACTGACAGCTTGCCCTAATGTCGACTGTCGGATAACACTCTCAGCGACTTTGACCACCCTGACTGTACCCTCAGAAGGAATCATCAAACCTCCTTTGTTTTTTAATGCGAGCAAGTGGTAGCTTTGATCATGTGATGCCGGTACAGCATCTGTTACCAAACTAGCACGGCACACATAGATAGATAGATAGATAGATAGATAGATAGATAGATAGATAGATAGATAGATAGATAGATAGATAGATACTTTATTAATCCAAGTGGGAAATTCACATACATGGAGCTGCTGAAAAGGCTGCCACTCTTGGTGGCGCCGGAAAAAAAAAAAAAAGGACAGCTCACAGGACAGCTTTCGCAAAATCCTGTTTAAGTGCTACCTCCCACTGCTTCCTGAGGTGGATTTCTTTGGGAAACTTTCAAAGTTTGAGAAATGTTAACAGCTAACAACAATCTACATAGTTGGTGACTAAATATGTTTAGCCAAAACGTTGTTTGGAGGCTCACTTAAGCACATAAATGCATAGCTTTGCTACCTTAGCCTGGCGTAGCTAAAGTTAAGATTATAAAACGGGATTTTCTAATGGCCAAATATAACCAAAACAATTGTTCAGCTTTACCTATGAAATGTAATCCCTGTGATCTGGTTTGGAGCATACAGCGGTTTGTACAATCCCAAGCAGCACATGCGTGAGGCATCTTTATCCATTGCTTCAATCCACAGCAGTGCCACTCACAATATGGCGGCGACGTTGACGTACAATGTTGCTGGTCATGAGGCGTCTAGTAATTCAATGTCTATGGTCAGGCCTCCCTCTGGAACTGTTGACCCAGATGTGAGACGAGACGAGTCTGGAGTTGAGACTCCGCCCATTGAGGTCAATATAGACCCATTATTCACACTGGACCTTCAATTTAAACTTACACCCTCGTCTTTTAAATGTGGACAGTGGAATGACGATTCCCTGAAGTTTGCCAGAAATGCGATTGTCTCCGTTAACAGGCAACCCACCCTTAGTCCTATACCATGATAACATATAACATGAAGGCGAGGTACGGACGCTGCTGCTAGTTCCACGGACCTACCGGTGGGAGGTCTGCGAGCTAGCACACACCCACCTCTTAGGTGCCCACCTGGGAGCTGAAAAAACCTTGGAGAGAATCAAACTCTGATTCTTTTGGCCGGGAATAAACAAGGAAGTCGGCTGGTTTTGTCAGTCCTGCCCAGAATGCCAACTCTGCCAGATTCCCCGTAGGGACCATGCTCCTCTGGTTCCCATTCCCTTGATTGACAATATCTTTGAGAGGATTGGTATCGATTTAGTTGGCCCCCTAGAGCCCTGAGCAAGGGGACACAAATACATACTGGTCATGGTTGATTACGTTACCCAGTTCCCAGAGGCTGTTCCCTTGCGCACGGCTAACTCCCGAAATATTGCATGGGAACTCGTAGGACTTTTTTCACGAGTGGGGATCCCTAAAGAAGTCCTTACGGACCAGGACACCCCTTTTTACATCGGACACGTTCAGAGAGGTGGCCAAGTTACTCCGTATTAAGCATCTTAAGACCTCTGTGTATCACCCCCAGACCAACAGTTTGGTGGAGAGGTTCAATCAGACACTTAAACAGATGCTACGTAAAGTAGTCAGTGAGGACAGGAGAAACTGGGATCAGCTCCTCCCCCTCGTACTTTTTGCTTACCGGGAGGTACCTCAGGCCTCAACAGGTTTTTCCCCTTTTGAGTTACTTTACGGGCGACAACCCCAGGGCATTATGGACATTTTAAAAGAAGGATGGGAAACTAAGGCATTTCCCTCTATGAATATTCTGGAATATATTGCGCAGTTACGCAATAGATTTGTAAAAATTCAGCCCCTATTAAAAGAACACATAGACAAGGCTCAAGCAGCACAGGTATGGAACTACAACAAGAACAGCAACTTGCGCGAGTTCCTTCTGGGGGACCATGTCATAGTACTCGTACCCACTTCCCACTCCAAATTATTGGATCATTGGCAAGGCCCTTACAAGGTTTAAGAGACAAAAGGTGTCATCGATTACCTGATCAAACAGCCCAAAAGAGCGGGTTTAGCCAGGAAAGGACTGGGAGGCTGAATCTCCCTCCAGCCAATCCCACTCCCTTTTCTCGCTAAATGTCGACCTTAACCTCGGCCCTAATTTAACTTCCCGACGGAAACAGGAGCTAAAATCTGCCATCATGTCAGTCCCAGAAGTGGTTAGCAAGTTACCTGGCCTTACTGCACTGATTGAGCACGACATTGTGACCGACCCAGGAGTAGTTGTCAGGGAAAGACTCTATCACCTCCCGGAGGCTAAACGTGCCGAAGTGGAGTTGGAGATTAAGCAAATGCTGGATCTAGGTGTTATTGAAGAGAGCCACAGTCCCTGGTCCAGTCCAATCATCTTAGTCTCCAAACCCGATGGGTAGTGGAGGTTCTGTAATGACTTCCAACACCTCAATCAGGTCTCCAAGTTTGACACTTACCCAATCACCAGAGTAGATGAACTCCTCAAGAAGCTAGGGAACATGCAATACTTGACTACTTTAGATATGACAAAGGGATACTGGCAAATTCCCTTAACGGAGTCTGCAAAAGAGAGAACAGCTTTCAGCACCTCTTACGGACACTGGCAGTACAAGGTCCTCCCATTTGGATTGCACGGGGCACCGGTGACTTTCCAACATCTGGTAGACAGACTGCTAAGGCCCTCAATGCCTTCTGTGATACCTACCTAGATGACGTAGTCATATATTCTGGCACATGGAATGAACATGTACTGCAGGTTTATACAGTTTTGCTGATGCTGGCTAGAGCCAGACTACGTATTAACCCAAAGAAGTGCTTCTTTGGGTCAAGCAAAGCCAAATATTTGGGCTACCTAGTAGGCAGGGGAACGGTTAAACCACACTGCTCCAAAATTGAAGCCATCATGAACTGGCCCAGTCCGATAACCAAGCAGCAGGTACAGGCTTTTCTTGGTTTAACGAGTTACTACTGCCTGTTTGTACCTCGTTTTTCGGAAAGAGCTGTGTCCATGACTAACCTCACATAGAAGAAGGCCCCTTTTAATGTGGTATGGGACAGTAACACGGAACATGCATTTTGTGACTAGAAGAGGGCCCTTACTTCGGTACCTATTCTGAAAACTCCTGACTTCTCTTCTCCCTTTGTTCTCCAGACCGATGCTTCAGATACAGGTTTGGGTGCTGTGCTGAGCCAAAGTATCGATGATGCCGAACACCCTGTGATGTACCTGAGCCGGAAATTGATTGACCGGGAGGCCAGGTATGCGGTGGTAGAACGAGAGGCCCTGGCGATTAAATGGGCAGTGACCCAACTGCGATACTACCTGTAGGGACGAGAATTCACCCTGGTCACAGATCACGCGGCAGTCCAATGGATGGCTGTGCACAAAGAATCAAATCCTCGGGTCACCCGGTGGTTTTTGGTTCTGCAGCCGTACAGGTTCATTGATTATTGCAGGGGTACTCTTCAGGCTAACACCGATGCCCCCTCTCGGGCTTTCAACCTCTCGATCCGGGTCGCCTGACCCAATGGGTGTGGGCTGAGGTGGGGGTCATGTCACACACGGCCGATTAGGTGGTAACCAAAAGGTCAAATGGAGCGTGAAAACTCAACGGACGGGGATATAAGACAGCACACTAACGCTTCTCTCCTTTTTTCATCAGAAAGACCGAAGAGCAGATGAATTACCGATACACAAAGTCTCCGCTAATAAAATGAGCACGAACAAGGAAGACCTTCTGCAGTCCAGCTGTCCCCACGTGACGACTTCAACAAGGTCGCCCTCTGATGACATCATCTTCGTCCCATCCCGTCCACGTCATTTCACCTGTACTCCAATTTCTGGTCCATCCACCATAAAAATCAGCCACATTTCCAATGTTTTGCTGTATGTGTATGCTAATTCTTACACTCTGTAAAAGAAGCATCAAATATTCAGATTCATCAACAGTATATGGGGATGGTTACTCAACCTGTAATCTGTCTCTTTGGTCTCTTTATCACAATATATTTTCATGAGTTTCCACTGTACAGCACTGTATAAAATACTATTTCATACACAAAAAACTAAAGTATGCTCATCAGTAAAAAATACTCACAAAGGCAAAATGAATTTGGGGACACAGAGAGCAGTCACTGTTTATTTAAATACATTTTAGAAGTTTCAAGGCTTCTTAGAATAGATGCAGATGGCTGAGGATCTCTACTGCAGGTAATATATTCATGTCATTGTAGTACCCCTTTCATCTGTTTTTTTTTTCTTATTGCTTTGATGTGAATAAATCCCTTTGAATCAGAAACTGGCTTGCTTATCATCACTGACAGTTCATGCTGGGCTTTTATACTACTATCTGGACAGGGATTTGATGTAGTTACTGTATAGGAATCATTTAACTACAACTTAAATGACTTGAACCACAAGATATTACTTTCCCATACTAACACTGTTTTGATAAGGAAACAAATATTTCCCCACCAAGAAATCAAAACGGCAGCAGATTTTATTTAGGTTATTTCTTAATCTCTGTCACTTGCTGTTACGAAAGAAAATCTAGATTTTTCTGGTAGAACCCAATTGCCAGCTTAATCAAAATTTATATAAAATGGGGTTACCCATACAATAAGAATTTTTCTCAATATGCATTTGCAGGTTTTATCTTGCCATTAGTAAAGTAATGTAAAAAAATAAACCCTTGCAGTTTTCGGCCATGTCACACATATGCATTGGAGGACCACCTTACAGGCACTCTAGGATGCGAGGGGTCTCTATCACTAACATTGTTATCTCCTTCTCTCTACACAGTGCTGTGAAACAGGCTAGTGAGGGCAACTGACTCCACCCCATCTTGGTCACTCTCCATAAAAGCTCAGGCATCCCAGAAGGAGGTGTCATTTTTCACAAGAGCTAACCGCCAGATGTAGGTTTAGGTTTAGGTTTCTTTATTTAGTCATGTTTACACAAGAAAACATGAAATTTGCCTTCTCAGTTGCATCTAATAACAGGTAACAGACAGAATGAAATAATACAGACAAATAGAAATAAGAAAGGTTAAGGTAAGGCAGTTAGATAAAACATATTTACACAAAAAAAAAAAAAAAAAGGTAACAGGATATATATCAAAACTTTAAACATAATCTCCGATATTTCTTATTGAAAAGTCGTATAGCACTAGGAAGAAAGGAGTTTCTGGAGCGATTTGTGTGGGTTTTCAAAGCAACTATCCTTCCTGATTTACTGAAGTTTAGTTCTACATGTAATGGATGACTGTCATCAGTTGAGATGATTTCCAGTTTCTTTAGCATTGCCCTCTGACACACAGTAGTCAAATCATCTACATCAGCCCCAATAACTTTAGCTGCATACTTCGTAATCTGCTGGAACTTTTTTGAGTTTTGGTTTGTCAGACTATTAAACCAGGCAATGAAACTGAAAGTGATCAGAGACTGGATCATACTGCGATAGAAGGACAACATGAGGTCCTTGTCTACTTTAAATAGTTTGAGTTTATGGAGGAGAAATAAGGCGCTGGTTGCATTTAGAATATAATTTTTTTGTATTTGTATTCCAGTTAAGATTGTTATCTAGGTAAGTTCCTAAGTATTTATATTCATTCACTATTTCTACCTTCTCTCCCAGAACTACAATAGGTGAACATACAGATTTCTGTCTCTTAAAATCAAATATCATTTCTTTGGTCTTTTTTACATTCAGAGTGAGAGAGTTTTTATTGCACCAGTTTACCATACAGTACACTTGATTTAGATAGTGGCTTTCATCCTCCCCAGATATGCATCCTATGATCATGGTGTCATCCGCATACTTAATAATGGAGCAGTGGTCATTGTTCTGTCTCAGGTCATTTGCGTACAGAGTAAAAAGTAATGGTGATAAGACACACCCTGTGGACTTCCTGTGTTTGAATGAATGACTAATGAAAAAGTGTCCTGAACTTTAACTGTCTGTGAACGATTTAAAAGAAAGTTCTGAATCCATAGTGTGATAAATGGGTTTACATTCATACTGTTTAATTTCCCAATCAGTATATGTGGCTGTATAGTATTGAACGCTGAAGAAAAATCCAAAAATAGTGCTCTGACATATCTGACAGGCTGATCAAGAAAGGTATAGATTTGATGTAAGATAACAAGCAAAGCATCTTCCACACTTCTGTTTGCACAATAAGCAAATTGATTGTTGTCTTGAAAAGACTTTGTCTCTGTCATTAAAATGTTTTTAACCAAGTGTTCAAAGCATTTCATTGGAATAGATGTAAGTGCCACTGGTCTATAGTCATTTAAATAGCTTGGCCTAGAAACCTTAGATACAGGGGTAATGATTGATTGTTTCCACAGATTAGGTACAATACCACAGGTCAGAGACCAGTTAAAAAGCAAGTGAAAAACTGGGGAGAGCTGCTTAAAGCAAGACTTTAAGAGCCGACCTGATATGCCGTCTGGTCCCACTGCACTATTTGTTTTGGCCTGCCGCAAGCCTTTTTCCACTTCAGTTAAACTGAACCCAATCACAGCAGAATACCTGGTGTTTTTATAAAGCATTTCCTTTATTTCTGTATTTTGGGTGCTGAAATCACTTGTTTCAAATCTGGCATAAAAGTTATTCAGTTCATCTGCTAAAAGCTTGTGGTCTTTGTCAGCTGGAAAATCCACATTCTTTTTAGGGCCCAGTCCTGTAATTGTTTTTAGTCCCTTCCAGACCTGCTTTGGATTTTTATCATTGAACCACCTCTTGATTTTTTTCCCCATACAACTTTTTATTTTGTTTAATTAAACTTTTAATCCTTTGCTGTAAAATTCGCTTATCTTCTAACTTATTTTCTTGATGTGCATGTTGCTTTTGCAATAGTAATGATTTAACCTCTTTAGTGATCCATGGCTTACTGTTTGGGTACACCTTGACAGGTTTTTTCTTAATGATCATAGACTCACAGAATTGAATATATTCGCTGACAGTATAGGTGGCCTCATTCAGTGACTGTGAGGATGTCAGCAGATCCCAATTTGTACTGGAGAAGCATTCCTGCAGTTCCTCTACACTTTCCTTGCACCAGTTTTGTGTTGTTCGTATGGCTGGTTTTTCTTGTTTCAGTTTCTGTTTATACTTCGGGAGAAGATGAACAAATACGTGGTCAGACGCACCCAGGGCTGCTCTGTGATGTGATATGTAGGCATTAGGGACATTTCGGGCGGAGTGGTGGCTCTGAGGCTAGAGATCTGCACTGGCAATCGGAAGGTTGCCGGTTCGAATCCCGTCAATGCCAATAGGGACTCTGCTCTGTTGGGCCCTTAAGCAAGGCCCTTAACCTGCAATTGCTGAGCGCTTTGAGTAGTGAGAAAAGCGCTATTTAAATTCAAAAAATTATTAATTATTATTATTTCCATAGTACAGATGTAGCATCTAGCACAGATGTAGCATCTGACTGAGCATCAGTGCCAAACCAGCCAAAATATTATAGTTTTTGCCCTAATATTTGGAAGGCTAATACGGCCAAGGATGTTTATTTTTGTTGGAAACTAAATATTAAAAGGGCCAACGCATTTGACACCTCACATTTTTCCTTTTTTAGTAAAAGCTGTCATAACTGCAGGACATAAGTAACATTCTTCAGCTCATAACTAAATCCTAAAATTGTATAAAATAACTTCAGGTAACAAACAAACCATAATAGAGTTTATATGTACATATATGCAACAAAAGATAAGCCAACATAAAGAAGTCATGTATGCAAAGGTAAGTACACCACATTTGACATGTAGTCTGTAGAACGGTCTTTAGAATAAATAATTACAAGTAATAATTTCCTGTACAAGTTTATGGTTATCTTACATTAAATTGGAGGTATTCTAGCCCACTCCTTCTTAAAACTCTGCTTTGATTCATTGGTGTCTGAGGACATTTGGTTTTCTTTCATTTGTTCCTCAGCATCTTACTGCAATGAATTCTCAACATTGACTTGGCCCTTCTAAAACCTTGATTCTTTCCTTTATTATTTTTCATTCATTTGCAGAATTTCTGGTGTGTTTGCAAGTTTTGTCCTGTTTCATGATTTAGTTTGACCAAACCTTAGGTGCTACATATCTGGCCTTACATTTCTCTAGAATCCTCTAATATAAAGGAGAGTTCATGAAGACCTTAATGACATCAAGGCCCTATAGCTGTAAAATGGCCCAAAGTGTGTAACACTTTGTACATATTTTGTGCATAAGGACTAAACAGCTTCTGGGCTACCGTTTCATTAAAGCCATTATTGTTCAGTGCTTTTTTTTTTTGATCACATAGTCATGAAATGTAACATTTGCTGTGTTAATAGTGTGTTGACGCGATTACTTTCTATAGTCTTTGGGATTTTCTTGGCTTCTCCGAACATTCTATAGTCTTTGGGATTTTCTTGGCTTCTCCAAACATTAAGCTGTCTGATCTTTGGATAAATTTACTTAGACACAAATTCCTCTGTGAATTTAAACTACCTTGAACTTTCCCATTTGTAAATATTCCTCCACACTGTAGAGTGATGGAGTTTAAATTGACACTTTCCAGAAAGGTGAACATCACCAGTTGCCACTTTCAAATCTATTAAGCACATTATTTTCAAATAGACTTTGAAGTTTTTGAGTGGCACAGATAAAGTAATGGTAGTTGTTAGGTAAGTCCAAATAGCTGACGTTAAGCAGACAGCACTTTCGTACATATTAATCACAATAGCCTTTCATCTAAATATTTTGGGAGTTACTAGACAAAAGATCTGAGCCAAGTCATGATTAAATATGTAATCTTGTTTTCTTTTGCCTAATAGAAAAGCCCAAATATTAATTCAAACTCCAAGAAAAAATGTCACTAGTTGTCACCAAGTTGATCATTACTTTCGCTTACTTTTTCTTAAGTAGTTTCTAGCTATTTTTTTTTTTTTGACACAAAGTGCAGAAATTAGTAAGTGTATGCCAGTGTTGCAAAATGTGTTGTGGGGTGTCATTTGCAATAGGCTTTTTGTGTGTGTCTAGTGTCTGAGACTGGTTCTTAGAGCTGCCAGCTTTACTCCTTAGTGTAAAAATAATGCCAAGTACGTTAACCCTTCTTCCAGGTCCTTAGCCTGCAGTTATAGCATGATTATTGCAGTGCTTCTGTATGACACACCATGGTAAACAGTGTTCCTTGCAGTCGCTGCCTAAACTACAATAGACTGCAAGTAAACAAGGCTTGTGAGTTTCACTTGCAGCTACTTCTAAGAGAAGGAAACTGATTCCAAACCATGAGTTAGGCAACAGGAAGCCATCTCAGATGTACAAGGTTGATATTTACCAATTAAACCAAATGAGGGTGTAACAAGGGTAAGTAGGGAAGAAATTAAGCAGGCTTTGGAAAGAATAAAAAGTACTGGAGTATTGTGTGGAGTTTGTCTCCATTTTAGAAAAAAAGACATAACAGCACCAGAAAAAGTCCAGAGCAGAGTGACTAGGCAGATTCCAGGACTGTAGAGGACAAGTTATGAGGAAAAATTAAAGGAGTAACTTCTTCAGTTTGACCAAAAGGAGATTAATAAGTGACATGGCTGAATTGTTTAAAATTATGAAAGGAATTAATAAAGTTGATCAAGCTGTTACTTTCAAATGAGTTCAACAAGAACACAGGGGAACTGATTGGAAACTTTAGGGTAAATTTTGCACAAATGTTAAGACGTTTTTCTTCAGAGAGAGAACTAAAGACACATGGAATACCTTAGTAGTATGGTAGGTGGTCCAACTTCAGAGATCTTTAAAACTTGACTTGATTTTATTTTGGTGTAATGTACATATATGTGTTCTCCAAGTCTGATATTATATTTTCCATAATTTTCAACACTCTGTAGCCTACTGGGTAGGTTGTACTGCAATTTCACATTCTTTATGAAAATCATTCAGCATCTGACTAGTTATTATACACTTTTAAGCATTGCTAGGATTATTAATGCTATTAGAAAGAGCCCCATACATATTTAGTGTCAAAATTATGAGGAACTTGGCAACTTTTGATTTCACTGACTTTTCTGTGTTATTTATGAAGCTGGAAAAAGTATCAAACAAAGAGGGTGATATCCTTATTCTCATGAAGTTATTACTCTTTGCATGTTCATTTTTATTTAATTTTTTTTTTTAATTCCAGACTTAAGATAGGATTTCCTATTGATGTTGCCTCATTTAATGTACTAATACATTATTAAATTCCTTTTCTTAATATTTTCCATTTGATATTTTACAGTGAATGGTATTGAGAATATCAAGTCCTTTTCTTAAGCCCTGAAGTGAATAATACTTAAACTAATCCAGCAATCTGCCTTGCAACACAGTCATTTTGATATGATTTAATATAAGATTTCCAACAATGTGTGATGAGAATGGAAGACTTATTGTAGTGTTTTAACAAGGTTTCATGAGTTTGAAAAAATACTTTTTTCCCCTGTGCTCTTAACTGTATGGAGCTGTCTAATTGCCAGTATGCTGATGTGAACAAGCAATCAGTGCTCAGCTGCCTGCACAGACAATAAACACCACACCACAGTAGGACTAGCTACAGATCAGTTAAATTTAGTCCTGATTTTAGACCTGAGGTTCAGCCCCTACTAATACCACACTGCGTAGTCTGGCCTTCATATGGTGCTAGTCCAGTAATATTCTCGGACACTGCGACTGACCCATAAAGTTAATTAAGGACTAAGATCTAAATCAGGATTATACCAGATTCCATAGTAGTTACACTGAGCAAGGCTCTTGAGCTTAAAATCTTGACCTTATAAGCCCTCTAAAATAATATTATTTTAAAAAGCATTTGTTCGTTTTTGTTAAATTAGAAATCTGTAGGCTGCCGAGGTCCACCAAATCAAATTCCATCCAAATTCTGTTGGAAGGAAAATAAATATTATGATATTGAAGATATATAAACCATATAATGTTTAATATTTTTATATTCAAGAAATACTTCATTGTGCACATAAAAATATAAATTATGCATATGATGAAAATGGAAGAGTCAAACAATCAAAGAGAAAGAAAAGTTAGAATAAGAATGAAAATTTCAGAATAAAGAAGGGTTAGTTCTTCAGCTTTTTTTTCACATTGAAAAATAATAGAAGGGATTTCTGAAAGAAGCAATTCTTAAATAGAGAATTTGAAAATTATTAAGAGTTACATCAATCATTTCAATGTAATTATCAAGTGTGGCAGAGTCTTGACATGACAGAGAGTATTCTTTGGCTTATGGGCAAGTTAGGCTTCTCACCCAAAAATATTAGGGAATTAGGGACCACTTGGAAACAGAATAATGCTGAAGGTCGGGCTCCTTTTGCTTTTCAGTTACATGGTCTATAGCTGCATTAATTGTAAAATCAGTTACATCAAATGTGTAATGATTGGCTACATCTAACAACCTATCTAGAATGGGGTAAAGTCAAAGAAAAGCCATTGCATTCGTCCCACTATTGTCCTACCTCTTACTAAATTCACTCACATGATCAAAAACAATGACAGAAATACTCCCATCAGCAAATAAATACTCAAAACACATTATGAATAAAAAAATATATAAAAATAACCTATTAACAAATTCCTACCATACAAATCTCAACATCCCCAAATTTACAATTTTTTAAAACAAATGATATATTCTAAACTACATACATATAAACAAAAGATTAATACTGTCCTAGACATAACAAAGAGTCCAGTTTAAAGCAGCTGTAGTAATAAATGGACTGTTACAGAAAGACAGGTGAAAATTAAGGAACCAGCACTTTCCCAGATGAGTAAAAACAGATCGCTATCGTCCAGAGTATCCCTGATCCTCTATCTGGCTGCTCCTGTACACCACCACACTCTGCTACTTTGGCATTATTAAGTTTAGCTGTTAGACAAGGCAGCCTCTTCCAGAAATGAAACTCACAGCTAGTGATACACCAGTTTTTTAGTTGACTTTAAACAACTGATGCTCAGTATCACTGCTGCCTGTTTGCCCTGATGCTAAAGTGTCCCATGTTTTTAATTTTTCCATATGCTTCTCATTTTCCCTTTTAAAAGTTGTTGATCCAAATTCAAAATGTCTATAGTAATGTCCAGTGTTCAGCCTGGAAGGAATGCCATGACATTCCACCCCCTTGCAATGCAGTTCACAGGTAACAAATGCTCTAAACCTTAAATGCAGCAAAAAAATGGCAAAACGAACATATCACTGCTGAAAAAAATGGAAAAGTCAGTCTGCTATGTGGTACTGCTACAGATAGATAGATAGACAGATAGATAGAATTTAGCTTTTATTGAAGTTTACAAATATACAAATATTATAAAAAACAGCACCCAGGACACAAATACACACAAGAATTACAAAAATTGCAACACAAATTTTTCTTTTTGCTTCTTTTTTTTCTGTTTAAGTTTTTTCCCCTCCATTTTATGCTGCACAATGTTAACATTTTGAATGAGTTATTTTTCATTTCATACTTTTACTAACATTAATCAGTTGCATTTTACTTTGCAGTTGCAAGTTACTTTGAAAACTGTAAGCACATACAGTTAGGACTCAAGGACTACATTTTTAAAAGAACTAGGTAAAAACAAAAAAACAAGTGACTGAAACAGGTTTTATACAAACTGAGAAATGAAAAAAAGAAATTATGTTGCAAGCACAGGCATCTGCATCATGGCACAGGGTGAAACCAGTCAGTGAGTGCTACACCACCACAGCCTCACTAATGCATTGTGAATGGGCATGAGTTTCACTTAGAAAGTAGGACCTAAGAGAACCATGTATACAAGTGGATGGCCTCAAAAACCCCTGGGAAAGAAATAATGCAAATCAATCAATATCCAGGCTTCCTGGTCAAAAATGTAGATAATTTTTAAAAATAGTTAGAGAGAATGGAAAGTGAAGAAGAAAGTGAAAGCAGAAAAACAATGCAAATATCAGGAGCAAGCTTAAGAAATCTATCCTACAGTCAGTTATGCAAATCTAGTAATAAGTCCGTCAATGACATAAAGAAAATACAGAACACCTTCCTTTTAACCCTTTTTAGTAGAACTTACACCTATACGCCACTCTTCTGTCACTACCCAGGATTCTCAGTTGTGCACTGCTCCTCTCATAGGCTGCTCTTGCTGCCATGAAAATGTACAGTTGGATACCTGTGCATCCTATAGAGTTGAAGGCTGATGTTTTTTCTGTCTACTTTTGAAAACACTGACACAGTTGGAAATATCTCTCAGCCCTCAGCATGTGAAATGGCTTTGCTGTTATTGTAGATCTTGCTTTGAACTGAACATTAAAATACTTTTACTTGTAGAGGTGAAAAGGAATGGATGCTCAAAAGCAGTGTGTAAAGAAAGTGGATTGTAGCTGCCTTTGTGAAACCTAATTTTGGAAGGCACCTTGAGAATGAGGTAGTTGAACTTAGTGTTTTAGAAATGCCCGCTTTGTGTTGCTTTCTTTAAAGTCAAAGACCTTAAACTGCGTAACATAAAAATATTGACAATGTCTATAATGTGTTGAATTCTGATAATTATGGAAACACTAAGATATTGTCTGAAGGAGGACTGGTGTCAAATAGTACCACTGATTGGAATACTTGGCGAGTTTTTGCACTGACGTAAGTAAAAGTTGCATAAAATGTTGTTCAAAGTATAATAGCAAATGACATTTCATTGCTATAATGGGGATAACAATATTGAAGGATTTATGTCTTGTATGCATAGCAATTCACTTAAGTGAATCAAACATTGACAGTTGGTTGAACCCACAAAGTGCTGTTTTGTTGAATCCAAATAAATTTGCTCAAGACCAGTGGTTCTCAAATGTTTTTATTTGGCAGTTTTAACAAGATATCACGTATAGTTTTCATGCATATCTGTGGCTTTCATTTTGTTTAGTCTAATTCATACGTCTATTTTTGGGGTGTTGTTAGCTTCAGCACTTACTGTCATATTGGATCTAGTTGGATTTGATTTGTAAAAAACACTAATGCATTACCAATTAGTCATACAATACAGTGCTTGGAGTTAAACCAACATACTGCAATGAAATATTGTATACAGATGGACAATAAATCTTTAAAGTAATCTTTAAAAATGCTTGGGGGTTCCCTAAGGATATATTTTCAAACATAGTACAACTACTGTATATTTGGCTCCAAAGGTTCACCAACAGTGCAACCCAAATACAAAGGCCCACACAACAAGGCAGACAGATTTTTTTTATTATTATTATTTTAATTAGAAGCAAATAACATTCCATACAATCATGTGAAACTTAAACCAAAAATCAATTCCCACCCAAGAGAAAGAGAAGAGAGCCAACAACCAGAGCAAATGTTTAAAAGCAGCAAGGAAAGAAGAGTATCCTTTTCCCTGATATAGAAGCTTATTCTAAAATGTTATTGATTAGATGCATTAAAAAGTTTTGAACAGACACTCTAAGTGAGAATTTGATTTTTTCCAATTTCAAATAGCATAGAACATCAGTTAACCACAGACTTAAAAGAGGTGGATTAGGATTCAACCATTTGAGAAAGAAGTCTACGTGCTAGAAGTGTGGTAAAGGCAATTAGTTTGTTTGACCTTCTCCACTTTAAGTCCATCTGGGAATACACAAAACACAGCTGTTAATGGGTTAGGAATGATTGTGACACCAAGGCCATCTGAGAGGCATTCAAAGATTTTGGTCCAAAATGATGTCTATTTGGTGCAGGTCCAAAACCTGTTGCCCAAATTGAAATATTCACAGCTTGAAACTTGCCCTGGATATATTTTGGACAATTTTAAATGGGATAAATGCACTCGATAAAAGATTAAGTTTAATGATTCAGTGTTTTGTGCATATGGAGCTAGAGAGTATTGTGTGCATGGCTACCTTCCTCTTTTTTCTGAAATATTATGTGGAATATCCTTTCCCCATTGTAACCTGGTATCTTTGAAAGGAAGGGAGTTGAAAATGTTTTCATGTATTTTAGAGATGCTATTTGAGTCTTCAAGACTCAATGTTTCTAATTTGAAAGTAGGGGAAACATTGTGTTGATGAGAAGTAACATTTAAAGCTTAATTGTTCATAGGATGCAAAGACATTAGATATGTACATATCTCTAAGTGGTTTTATCCTAGAATTTTCCAAACATTAAATACTGTGAATGTATTGGGTATGTATAGGGTGGAAAAAGGTGGTTGTCATGTAGAGGTGCAAATAAGTGCTTCTGTCTTAACACTAGAATTACCAGAGCCTACGAAAAAACTCCGTCCCACCTTAAATCGCGTCTTAAATCCGTTTGCACCACTCCGCCAGAGTCCTTTGTCATCTAAATGTTCTGATAAACACAAGCTACTAGCAGTCAGCTATTCCATCCCCCCACCGACTTAGAACGAATTTCTCCTAGCTCATGCCTTGCCTTGATTTGATTATCTGGGATTGAAGTGGAGTTTTAGAGTGGAAATAATATAGCCTTATTTGGAATACACGCATTTCATGTGTGTTCCGTTTCTATAGTAGTCTGTGCAAACACATTTTTAAAACAGAAACGTTTTTCATATTCTAATAGTAAATGACAAAATGTAGGCATAAACTATATAACGTATGAAGCCTGAAGTCCATATATCAAAGAAACACTTTCACAAAAGGTACAAATAAGAGAACACGTGCGCTTTTATTCAAAAATATAACTGCACAAAAAAAAAAGCCGCGTTAGCATGCCACATTGACACTCTTACTACAACCGCCTCGGTAGTGTAATGGTATCAGCTCCTGACTGGGAATCAGAGGGTGGCGAGTTCAATCCTGCAAGGCTCCACTTCGAGAAGTGAACTGCTCTTATGCTTACAATTTTAGAATAACAACATAAATTTGATTTCAGTCTGTAACAGCCAGTGTAACTTATGATACTGGTAAAGGTTAGCTTTTTTTTTTTTTTTTTAATTAACTTTTCATTCTCGCAGTCGCATTCAGAATCAATCCATACAACCCCATCTGACATAAAGACGCGCTATAGGTCTGCAGTGAACTTTGGATAGTATCTTCACTTCATTATTCAGGAGTGAGATTGGTACGTATCTTATGAAATGCGGTAATTAATGCTTGGCGAAAAGTTTGAGGTAGAATTTTGTTGTCGCTGGCTCCTATAAGCATTGCTAAAATAATAATAGTGGAACTAACTTGTATGAAGTTTTTTTATAAAACTCCACTGTGTAGCCATCAGGACCTGCTGTTTTCCCACTCTGAAATAAGTTTATAGTGTCTAGTAATTCTGAGAGTGTCAGAGGTTTATCCAGTTCTACTGCATTAAGAATTTCTAGCTGTGGTATCTACTGTATAATGAATCAAAAAACTCAATAGATTACGTCTTGTCTTTTTTAAACTGAAAAGAATATAAGGAATTATAGTACTCTGTAAATGTGTGGGTTATATTTTTTATAGTCAGTAATTTTATCTTCTTCTGTGTTGGTAATTACTGTTATTGCAGTGCAGACTTTCCTTGTGGATTTGTTAGGCTAAGATCCTATAGGCCTTATCTCAGTGTTCATAATAATGATATTGTGATTTAAAGATGAGCTGTTTTGTTTCTTTAGTTGTCAAGAAGTTAAATTCTGATTGCAAAACTTGTCTTTTCCTATTAAGTGTCACATTTGAAAACCTGCCATATTCTAGATCTATTCTGGTCATTTCACTAATTAACTCAGATGCCTCCTTGATTTCCAATTTATTTTTGTGAGAAAGATATGAAATAATTGCCCTCTTAAAAATGCCTTCAGAGTTTCCCAGAGTATTCCTGCAGAAACCTCTGAGGATATATTTGTCTCAAGAAAATGATCAATTTGATTGGATACGAGTTCTGTACAGTTCTCATCAGCTAATGACATGGGGTTAAGACGCCATCTACGAGATGAGTGTGTAGGCCACAGTGATTTAAGCTCCATGATCAGAGGGGTGCAGTCAGATATAATGACAGCATCATACTTACAAGATTTGATAATGGGCAAAAAATTAACAGCTGTAAAATCAGAATGCAAAGTGATTGCTGACAAATTAGCTGCACTGGAAGATTGATATAGAAGGAACAACATCAGAATCAAAGGTCTCCCTCAAAAATGTGGACTTCCTAATCCAGTGAAATTCACAGCTGAGCTATTCTCTAAAATAATTGGAGAGGACTTCAAATCGGATACTGAGATCTCAGCAGCCTACCGTACACGTGAATTGAATGCCTCAAAACTGAGAAGCCTGATTGTCCATTTCAACAAACTATAAGTTAAACAAAATTTGATGTCTTCTCAGACAAAGATTGAGATTATATTTGAAAATAACCACATTTGTATTTTTCCTGATTTCTTCCTTGCCACAGCTGCTAAACACACCACATTCTATGGTATTAAACAATGCCTATGCAGAGCTGAATTTAGCTACAGCTTCTTGTACCCTGCCAAAGTGAAAGTGGTATTTGAAGGTCAGTTTTACATTTTTAGCCCTCCAGTGTTCTGGCAAGGCAAAAAAGATTCCGACTGCAACTTGGTCTGTTTGTAATACGACATTTGCCGTAACTATAAATTCTATTTCCTTTTCAGTTACTTATTTTTGGTTAAACTTAAATAATATTGAAATTTCTTCAATTGAATATATGTACATTTCAATAATCACAAAGTAACTATTTACATTGTGTATGTTTTCCTTTTCTTCCCAAATCATACCCTTAGTTTATTGTATCTAAAATGTACTATCATACGTTATCTCAGTCTCCATAGGAACTGTTTGCCATCATTCCCTAGGTTTCTTGAATTGGGACTACTTAAGATCATATTCTAGGTTTATTTGGACTGCACTGTCATAAGATATCTCAATTTTTAACCTTTTCTACACCGCTGCTGGGAGGTTTGTTTTGTTCTGGGCATGCAAAATTCACACTAAAACATGGCATATAGACAAAAGCAGAAATATGCATACACATTAAAAAATCCAGATGCATAAATCTGTACATTCGCCAACTTCCATGTTCTTCTGCTCCATAAATCCGTCAGTGTGAAAAGTAAAGCATGTGCACGCGCCTGCCGCCACTCCCAAACTCCTCCCAGAATTATGCCTCTTTGAATGTGCAAATCAATATAAATAGCCCTTAAGCTCAGCGTTCTGTGAAAAGGCAATGGCAAAGGCACGGGGGAAAATAAAAGAATTTCAGCGAATACCAAGTGGAGGCAAGGAAAAACGTACTATTTGTTGGTTTTAACAGTGGTATAAAGAACAAAAGGAAGTTGATCGAGTAACAGAGTGTCGGAGAAACGTGAAGCTCAAGTTCACAAAGTCGCACAATGCCAAATATAAAAAAGTTGTCATATATCAAAGTCGCCGTGAGTGTCACATGAAAGCTTATTAGGGTACAGAGAAAAGAAAAAAAATTGGCACACAGTGGGAGAAAAAAAGCTCGAAATGTCAATTTTAATCTTGAAATTTCCACATTAATCATGTAGTTTATTTTGTCATTAAAGTTGAACATCATAAACTTCATCTTTAAATAGTTTAATTTACTACTTTCTCAAATAACCATCCATTATCTAACCCGCTGAATCCGAACACAGGGTCACGGGGATCTGCTGGAGCCAATCCCAGCCAACACAGGGCACAAGGCAGGAACCAATCCTGGGCAGGGTGCCAACCCACCACAGCAGAGAAGACATGGGGTAGGAAATGAGAAGAAAAACTAAACCAAGCAAACAGGATCAAAAGGCATGAATTTGCTGCTAATAAATATTAAATCTTTTGACCAAAAATGCCAGGAACTGATTCCTGAACATCCAAAACCTTAATATATAAAAAAAGCATACACATCATGACAAATTGCAGATTCAACATCAGCTTACTTAAATGTTAAATGTGCTTTTATATCTATTAAAAATGTAGTTTTCTTCAAAACATAAAGAACATGTTACTTTACTGAATAGTGAGAATCTTTTGAAATGTACCAAATGTTTTTGGTAGTGATAATTCATGATGAGAGCACAAGTAATGACTGACAGTGTACTCATTAGCTAACATTTTATGTTTCTTTAGATGCTGAACAGCCTAAAATTTCTTAAAAAAGAATGATGAAAATATGGATTGTGCCAACACTGCCCTGTTTCTTTCTGACAGAGCAGTGTTTAGCCTATAATAAATAAATCAGAAGCATGACAAAGCTGTATTTGCTTCTACACCTTGGCGGAATGTAATAAATGTCAGCCTTTGTTTACTAAACCAACACTTCAATGTGTTTCTCTTTTTCCCCTTTACACATATAGAGCCTTGGAGATTACTTTAGTGCTTGAGGCATTGCTCATATTGTATTATTATCAGTCCCCGCAGACTACATAAATCCCTTTTTGCCTTGCATCTATTATACAATAAACAAACAGTGCTCTATCAGTATTTCCACAGTTAAAATATAAGCTGTGGTTAACTACAATATGACACCAGAGAACAATTAGTGTGATGTGAACTATAGCTGAGTAAATTACAGTATCATTAGGAAAAAGCTTGAAGTGTATCTGTCCACTGTTTTCTTATTTTTAAATGATCACAAATAGGATGATGTAAACATTGGCACCAAACATTATTTGTGTTTAAAGTCAAAGCAAGGCTCACAGTGTACACAGAGTGCAAATAAGACAAGGTAGTGTACACAAATAGGCAAAACTATGCAACATACTAGTATAACAGGCAAAAGCCAATATAATTAACTGCCACAATTACACTGGGACCCATTCAATGCAAGTTCCGCAGATCAATGAGGTGACTGCTCTTTAGACATAATAGATAAAGTGACTTGTCCAAAAAAAAAGGAGGTTTCATTGTTGCTGCTGTGCAGAGTGGACTTGTAGTTCATAATCATCTGAATGCTCGGTCATATTTGCCATGCGTCTCTGGTACTTTGAAAATGTCCATTATATTTCTGAGCTTGTCTTATTCTCTAAATTAATGTAATCCCTAAACATAGCAGCCTCCCTAAATATGCCCCAGACTGAGGATGCACAACAGTCCTTGAGAGCGGATGTAACACCATCCAGCCACACTGTAATGTTCTTCCGCAATTGTTTAGTGTATTTAAGCAAGGACTTGTATACAGGAATCACAAACACAGATGTAGTCTGAAACGCCAAGGTGAGGATGGGGTGTGGCCTTAGAGGCCTTATGGCGGCTGCTAGAAAAGTTTTGAGAATTTTGTGATTGAAATCTCCAGCAACAATGAAAAAACCTTCTGGATGTGGTTTGCAATTTGTTTATGGCTTCATAGAGCTCACCTAACACCTGGTTAGTTTTTGCATTAAGTGGTAGATAAACAGCTGTCACTAATACGGAACTGTATTTTCGGTAGATAGAATAGTTGACAGATTACAGGTAAAATCTCTATCAATGGTGAAAAGTGGTATGTGACTACTTCAGCATTTATACTCCAGTCTCTATTTACATAGGTCCATAATCGATCAATGTAGGGTCTTACCAGTTAAGGTGAGTCTATCGGCTCTGAAGATGACTAGCCAGTCCAAGTGAATGGCTAAGTCTCCCATACAATAGTTTCTTATTTCACAGTAGTCAGCATGCTGAAGCCTTGTGTACTTTATTTTATTATCCAGTGATTAGATATTCGCAAGCAGAATTGACAGTATCACTGGTCTGATGGAATTTATCTTTAGCCTTCAGCTAATGCCAGTGCACTTTCCTCACTTCTACTTCTAAACAAGATACTTGTCTTTTGGCCATGTATAATTTTTGTGCTCACCATAGCCAAGAGCTCGAGATTAGTTAGAGCATTTACCACTAATTCCGAGGAAGATCCGACATTTGTATACATTAATTTCTACATTGCTAATGCACAGTTCCACATTGTGAATCAACTTACTAGACATGGACACAAAAGGACATTTAACGTTCAACACTGCGTCCTCAGCTAGGTAAGCTGTTGTCTGCATGGGTACCCTGATATGTAAATAATGCAATGCATTTTATACTGATCTGTTTAGAACACAATTTATAGAGACCGGTTTTAAAACATGTCATTAATAGGATTATTAATTGAGTGTAACAGTATCACCTTTCGTTCCCAATACATAGGAAAGGAAAATGTTTCACTAACAACTAATTATCATGAATGCGTGGTGTTTTGAAGAAGCAATATTTAACAATTATTTTTTACTTGAATATGTCACCAAAAGACACCAAAATATAATATATGTTTAGATTTTACAATCCTATAAACTAAATTACAGATCAGAGAGGGGGCTCGCATGCTGATTGACTGACTGACTGACTGACTCATCACTAATTCTCGAACTTCCCGTGTAGGTGGAAGGCTGAAATTTGGCAGGCTCATTCCTTACAGCTTACTTACAAAAGTTACGCAGATTTCATTTCGAAATTCTATGCGTAATGGTCATAACTGGAACATGTTTTTTGTCCATATACTCTCATGGAGGAGGCGGAGTCACGTATCGCGTCATCACGCCTCCTACGTAATCACGTGAACTAAAAACATGGAAGACATTTACAGCACGAGTCAAACGCGGGAACGAAGGTAAATGATGTTAATTTTTGAGTGTCTTTTAATACTGTGTAAGCATACATATTAACACATGTGCAATTAAACGTGTGCATTTACGGGGTAATTTCTCAGGCTTAAAAGCTTGCCTTTGATCAAACGCGGGAACAAAGGTAAATGACGTTAATTTTTGAGTGTCTTTTAATACTGTGTAAGCATACATATTAACACATGTGCAATTAAACGTGTGCATTTACGGGGTGATTTCTCAGGCTTAAAAGCTCGCCTTTTACTAAAAAGGTAAATGCAAAACTATTTTCAATCATTCTATGATCTGCTTCTCACAACTGAAGGCACCATGGCTGATGTTACGTCACTTGCTGTCCAACCATAAGTGTTACCTGGTAGGTAACCAGCCACTCACTTCACTCCCTTACGGGAATCGAACCTCTGAGGTTTTCTTTTGTTCTTAATTAAAATTTAAAAGCAATACTTCACCGCTGCTAAGCCCCTCTAGCGCTGACGTCCGAGGTTCGATTACTGTAAGTAAGTGCAGTGAGTGTGTAATTACATTCACGGCATTTGTAGTCTGATTCACAATCTGATTGTATGGGTGGTTACCTACCAGGTAACGCTTATAGTTGGCCACCAAGTCAGGTCGAAGTGATCACTCGAGTAAAGGCAGCTTCACAAAAAAACAGATCCTTAACAAACTGTTATTAGTATATTTTCCCTCAATTTAAAAAGGTTTTATTTTCTTCTTAATAAAAATTTAAAAGCGGTACTTCGCCGGTGCGAAGCGCGTGGATTTGACCGACTGACACATACAGACATATTCATGAGTGCAGGTACTTCGGAAAGAAAGCACCATGTAAACCTAAAGTTTATATTAAGTTCATAGACCTACAAAAGGTTGCCATTCATTTGAGGCAAGATTGCTTTTCTTCTGTACAACTATACGTTGCATTCTCAAGAGTGTGCTTGCACGGCTTCGGATATAGATATATCCATCCATCCATCCATTATCCAACCCACTGAATCCAAACACAGGGTCACGGAGGTTTGCTGGAGCCAATCCCAGCCAACACAGGGCACAAGGCAGGGAACCAATCCTGGGCAGGGTGCCAACTCACAGCAGATATAGATATATCTATACTAATAAAAGGCAAAGCCCTCACTGACTCACTGACTGACTGACTGACTGACTCATCACTAATTCTCCAACTTCCCGTGTAGGTAGAAGTCTGAAATTTGGCAGGCTCATTCCTTACAGCTTACTTACAAAAGTTAGGCAGGTTTCATTTCGAAATTCTACACGTAATGGTCATAACTGGAACTTGTTTGACTGACTCACTCATCACTAATTCTACAACTTCCCGTGTAGGTAGAAGGCTGAAATTTGGCAGGCTCATTCCTTACAGCTTACTTACAAAAGTTAGGCAGGTTTCATTTCGAAATTCTACACGTAATGGTCATAACTGGAACTTGTTTGACTGACTCACTCATCACTAATTCTCCAACTTCCCGTGTAGGTAGAAGGCTGAAATTTGGCAGGCTCATTCCTTACAGCTTACTTACAAAAGTTAGGCAGGCTTCATTTCGAAATTCTACGCGTAATGGTCATAACTGGAACCTGTTTTTTGTCCATATACTGTAATGGAGGAGGCGGAGTCACGTATTGCGTCATCACGTATTACGCCTCCTACGTAATCACGTGAACTGAAAACGAGGAAGAGATTTACAGCACAAGTCAAACGCGGGAACGAAGGTAAATGACGTTAATTGTTGACTGTCTTTTAATACTGTGTAATTGTTGAGTGTCTTTTAATACTGTGTAAGCATATATATTAACATGTGCAATTAAACATGTGCATTTACGGGGTGATTTCTTAGGCTTAAAAGCTCGCCTTTTATTAAAAAGGTAAATGCAAACTCTTTTC
>NC_041407.2:50125145-50172645 GCF_900747795.2 Erpetoichthys calabaricus
ATATTCCAACGCCCACCTGAGAGAGTAACCACAGAGCACACTGCCTTCTTTTTCTATGTATTGTGCCTACGTGACCATACGGTAATACCCGAACTATTCCAAAACGTTTGCACTGATTTGTGTTATTTGTATCTCACACCCTCATACACCTTTATCGTAAGGACATCCCTTATCTACAATAGAGCGTTTGAGCAGAAGAAAATATGAAGCTGGTTTTAAATTAAACATCATTGAAGTAGTGAAAGAAATTGTAAACTGCGCTGCTGCAACAAAATTCGATGCGTCTGAGAAACTGATCTGAGATTGGAGGGGACAAGATGATGTAAAAAAAAAAAAAATTAAGTGTCTCATTTTTGAACGGGCATTTAAGTCGGGGTATAATTTTATGTCTGATTTTTTGGGTTTCAAGACTCGACTTATATGTAAGTATATATGGTAAATGTGAGATGATACAGGGATCAATTCATATTTCTTTCATTTATGGCAGGACATCCGGATCCCGAGTTAGCAAAGAATCTCCATACCATCACACTACCAAAGCCACATTTGTCTTTTCATATGGGATTCAAATTATGAAATTATTTTGGACTTAATAGGACCTGTGCCATTGAAAAAGTTCACCTTTGGCTCATCTGTCCAAAAATATTCTCTTTAAATGATTTGGATCATTCAGGTGCTTCCCAACAGTTGAGTGCTTATGTTCTTCTTTAGTAATGGTTTTTCTATTGCTGCTCTCCACTGAAGACCATTTTTGCCCACTGTCCTTCTGACTGTGAAGTCATGGATACTTACATTTGCTGAGACAACAAAACCCTGCACTTCTTGTGATGTTTTTTTAGGACACTTTGCGTCTTCCGGGAAGATTTTACACTGTACCCTTGGAGTAGTTTTGGCAGCTCCTCTGAAGGTTTTTTATTTGTTTAATGTGTTTCTGTTTGGAGATCAGGGCATTCACTCTTGTTTCATGGAGTCGCAGGGCTGTAGAAATACATCTATGATCTGTTTATCTGATCTCTTTGGGAACTTCATTTCACTATGAAATTATGTGCTTGTTAAAACTTTGGGCTTTCAACTTTGTACTAATGTTAAAGGTCAAAATTAGAAATGTTTATACTGAGCAAGCATGACTGAAATCAAGCCTAGCTCTGTTCAATCAGTTGACTCTAATAGTCTTTTTAGTTGATTTAAATAGGGGCAATTTTTTTTTTATACAATGCCAGCTGCTGTTAGATAACATTTGCCCCTTCAATACAAGAGATATGTAAACAAAAAGATAACAGATATTTGTTCACATAGGTGCCTTTCATCTAAAGTATTATATGTAATATTTTAGTTGGAAAAAGTCAAATTGGCAATAATAGAAGAAATGAGTAGGTGGGCAAATACTGTTTACTGAAAACACCTCTTCATACAGCAGCTTGTAGAGTTACTTTTTTCAACAAACCTTTGAGTAATCATTCTAAGCGATTTTATTGGTGTCTTACAATGAAGGAATTTTAGCCCACATCTACTTAAAACAGTGCTTTATTTTATTGACGTTTGAAGGCGTTTGTTTATTCAGAGCTCTCTTCAGTTCCTGCCACAGAATTTTCTCTGGGGTGAGAAGTGAAGTTTTTACAGGTTAATTTCAAAACTTTTATTCTTTTCTTTTTCAGCAATTCAGGAGTTAAGTTTGTTGATTTTTGAAACATTGTCATGTTTCATGCTTCAGTTTGGACCATCTTTTAGTCAACAAATAGCCTCACAGTTTCCGCAGCCAGACTAAGTTTATCGAGGACTCAATAACTGCAGTGCATCCAGATCCATTAGTCCACAAGCTACCAACCAAACCCACATCACCTTCGTTACCACCATACTGGAAGATTGATATTATGTGGTGCTCTGTGTATGTAGTGCTGCGCAGTAATGGCCAAGCCATTTCACTTTTACTTTGTCCTTCCACAGCAATCTTGTTGTTCAGTAAGGTGCAAACTTCAGTTGTGCTGCAATGAACTTTTTTAATGAGAAGGATTTTTTTTTTAGGTTACTCTTACTTGAAAGAAGTTCTTGCTCAGTATTTTTCTGATGATGATCATGAACTGTAAAGTTGGCTATGTTGATTAAAGATCCTTGAATGTAAGTTTATCTCTAAATATATATATTGTGGGAAGTCAGCCCCCGGACACAGACAAACAGACACCAGAATGTCCAAAACACACACGTTTATTCTCCTTGTTCTTCTCACAATGTATAAACACCACAAACTTTCTCTTCTCTCTCTCTCTCTCTCTCTCGCCTCTACTCCCCTCCTCACAAGCTCCGTCTCCTTCCTCCCAACTCCAGCTCGTCTACTGGAGAGAAGCGGCCCCATTTATAATAACCCGGAAGGGCTCCAGGTGCTCTGTCCAATGACACTTCCTGGTGCCCCTGGGATTTCTTTCTGCAGCACTTCCTGGTGTGGCGGAAGTGCTGCCATCCAGGGTTCCATAAACATCCAGGCGCCCCATGGCGGTGGCCACGTCCCCCCACAGGGTTGAGCTTTCCAGCTCTGTGGCCCCCATGCAGTCCAGGGAGGCTGCCATCTTGCGTTCCAGCGGAAGTACTGCCCCATTTCCAGTCCTTTGCTTCTTCCGGTGTCCCGGTGGGGCAATGTCCCCAGACATCTGTCACAATATATATGTGTATATATATGTGTATATTACATATATATATATATATATATATCTATATATATAATGTGTGTGTGTGTGTATATATACACATACATACATAAATACAGTACATGCACACACACACACAAGGGGGCTTTGCCCTCTGCTCGCTACGCTCGCCAACCCCCCACTTTGCATCTCTGCCACTTGTGTATGTGGATTTCACTTTCACCAAACAGCAAATCTTTTAATTCTTATGGATACGCCTCTTCATTGGGAAGAAACACTACTTTTCCCTGATGGCAACATGAATTAGACAATCTACAACTCTCTGACTTAAAGTTTAAATCCAAACAATATTTTCGATCTCTTTTCGCTGTTCCGTTATTTCACCGAGTAATAATTTCTGTTTGTTTGTGCTAATGCAATCTTTAGTATCCTTTTTCTGAGACTTTCGATTTTTCGCACTTCCATTATCTCTAACCTGCTCTGCATGTATACCGCGCCATGGTTTTTAAATTCTTTATGACGTTCTACTTTGTCATCTACTCTTTGTTTTATTTCCGGCCCCAGGCGTGGTTAAATGTCTTAGCACAAAGACTTGTCTCACAGGACATGAAAATGCCTCTCTGAGAAAATCATGTCTCATCTCCTTCCAACCTTCAAGGTGTTTTTTTTAATATATAGATAGAGATATAGATTATAGAAAGGCAAGGCACAGGTTCAGCACACAACACACACCTTTATTTTTATTTTTCTTTCCCGTGGGAAATGCCTTCACTAATTTCCCACCAGTACAGCAAAGTCACACACACAAAGCACAAGTCAGCACAAAACCTTTTTTTTTCTCTCAACTCCACTCCTCCAGGCGAGCTTCGTCTTCTCCCACCCGACTCACTCTTGGAGTAGTGGCTGCTGGCTCCTTTTTTAAGGCACCTGGAATTGCTCCAGGTGCTTGTTGACACAATTCCAGCAGCACTCCTGGGTGTGGCAGATGTGCTGGAATTAAAGGATCAGCATCTGTCCAGGTGCCCCCCTGGTGGTGACAGTCATGGGCCCCAGCAGGTTTGAGGTTCCACACTCCAAACCCATGGTACCACCCCACTCCAGGGGGGCTGCCCTCTAGCACAATGCTCCAGAAACTCTCCTTCCCCCAGTCCTTCCAATGTAGAGGCGTCTTATAATCCTAAGACGTACAAAAAAAAATTATGGGACACCCACATCTAGGGCCATTGGTATATATTGTACAGTATGTTAAATATTATACATATAAAAATAATAGTAGAATGAGCCTGTGAAAATATTGTAGATACCACTAGTAACATTTCATATTGATATTGTTTAATCAATATTGGGGTCATATAAAACAAACTTTAAATGTGACTTAAAAGATTTTGGACACCATGGTTTCAAAGTGCCAACTTCTACTATTCAGTTCAAGCCCAGTATATGATTTTTGTGTCGAGTTTTCACATTCTCCCCTTTCCAGTGTGGGCCTTTAACCAGGTACTCCAGTTTTCTTCCAGCATTCCAAAACTATGCGGATTAATGTTTGAATGCTGCGGTGGGTTGGCACCCTGCCCAGGATTGTTTCCTGCCTTGTGCCCTGTGTTGGCTGGGATTGGCTCCAGCAGACCCCCGTGACCCTGTGTTCGGATTCAGCGGGTTGGAAAATGGATGGATGGATGGATGTTTGAATGGATACTATCGAGGACTGGCACCTTGATCAAAGTTGGCTCTTGCTTTGTTAGTCATACTGCCAGGATAGACTCCATGTCTCCCGTAACAATTTTCTGTAACTTCAAAAAATGATACACACTTCTATTAGTTTACAAGCATTTCCTACATTATATAAAATTGTAGTCTTTTTTTTAATTACTGGTAAAAGAAGTGACGTGTTTATTTAAATAATTCAAGGACAAACAGAAAATGAAAACTCTAACAAAAATATCTGACAAAATGGCACATTTTTCCATTATACCATTTCACCAAGTATCTTTTGAAGCAAAAAAGTCAACTTTTTTAAATATGATCTGGAATAGATCTGTGCAAAACAATTCACATTCTAGGATATAAAGCTCAATTCTGTTTTTGCAGATGTTTGTCCCAATTTGAAAAGCTAAATTTTAATAATATCAGTTAGAATTCTTTTATTCTTTGTTAACTATTAGCATGCTAGCAAGCTCCCATGTCATGATCAAAGATAAATAATACATAACATAAAAAGAAAAAGAACTTTCACTACACACCTCTTTCTGATTTGTGGGATCTGTGTGAAGTAAATATGTATCAATACTCCAAAAAATCCAAAAATATGGTTCACCCATCCTCCCAAATACCCCCCTAACCCCCAGGGCATAAATATCAAACTGCCACCCATGTTATGCATTGGAGAAATTGTGGCATCTCTGAATGGCCCAAAATCCACTGACCACAACTTTCATCACTTTTCTACTTTGTAAGTTATTTACAGTAGTGTACTTAGTTGTCCTTTTATTATTATGCAATATTAACAATGCTTTCTTGTAAGGCAACAAAAAAAAAACTGCAATTCATTTGTTTTTGACAGTTAGCTATGCTTATGACGTAAAGGTGCAGCTATAATAGATTATTTAAATGCACTACACAGTCCTGCATATCGTATTGTATAATTATAGAACAATTTAGATCAGATGTATTGCCAGTAACACTAGGTGCCCTGTTGTTTATAATAAAATAACTTACAGGTCTTACATAAAAAATTACTAGGATTGTATTGTAGTTCTCTATTGTAATGCTAATCAGTGAAATAAAATGCTATCCATCTCAAGGTATAAGATTTACAAGATGCTGCTTACTTATTGTGTTGCCATATGCAGTAAACAGAGCTATTAGTTACATGCTTTACTATCACTAAATGGCAAATTATAGTGGTAAAGTTATTACTGATGGTTTCAAATATAGTAAGTGTCCATCTCCTTGAAATAGCCTAAATGACTATGGTTGTATCATGCTAGTCAGATATTTCAACATGACCAGGATAAATATCAAATCCTAAATATTCTTCTTCTTCATTTGCCTGCTCCCATTTAGATGTCACCACAGTGGATAATCCATCTCCTTCTATCCCTGTCTTTTACATCATTTTCTGCCACACCGACTGCCTTGATGTCCTCCCTCACCACATCCTTAAACCTCCTCTTTCGCCTTCCTTTTTTCCTCTTGCCTGACACTTCCATCCTCAACATTCTTTTCCTGATGTACCCCTTAATCTCTCCTCTTCACTTGACAAACCATCTCAATCTAGCCCTTCTGACTTGGTCATCAAACTGTCATACCTTTGTTGTCCCTCTAATATACTAATTTCTAATCCTGTCTTCCCTCATTACTCTGAACGAAAATCATAGCATCTTCAACTCTGCCATTTCCAGCTCTGCCCCGTCTTTTTGTCAGTGCCACTTTCTCCAAACCATACAACACAGCTGGTCTCACTACCATTTTGTAGACCTTACCTTTCACTCCAGCTGTTAATCTTCTATCACAAATCACTCCTGTCACTCTTCTCCACCCAGCCCACCCTGCCTGCACTCTCTTCTTCACTTTTCTGCCTCACTCTCCATTGCTTTGGACTATTGAACTCAAGTATTTAAATTTGTCTACCTTCACCACCTCTTCTCCTTGCAGTTGCATCCTTCCACAATCTTCCCTCTCATTTACGTAGATGTACTCTGTCTTACTCCTTCTGACTCTCATTCCCCTTCCCTCCAGTGTGTACCTCCACTTCTCCAGGTTTGCCTCAATCTGTTGTCTACTCTCACTACAAATCACAGTGTCATCCACGAACATCATAGTCCACAGAAACTCCTGCCTGACCTCATCTATTAACCTATTCTATTAACCTAATCTATTAACCATCACCATTGCAAACAGAAAAAGGCTCACAGCTAATCCTTGTAAACCCTCACCTTGAACCAGGCTGTTATTCCAACTGCACACCTCACCATAGTCACACTGTCCTCATATGTATCCTGTACCACCCTCATATAATTTTCTGCTACTCCCGACTTCCTCATGCAGTACCATAACTTCTGTCTTGGCACCCTGTCATATGCTTTCTCTAAGTCCACAAAAAACATGCAGTGCAATTCCTTCTGACCTACTCTGTACTTCTCCATCAACACTCTTAAAGCAAAAATCTATAGTACTCTTTCCTTGCATGAAACCATCATTGCCACCCCTCTTCTCAGTCTAGAATCCATCACTGTTTCCCATACGTTCATGGTGTGGCTGGTCGACTTTATACCCCTGAAGTTATAGCAGCTCAGCATATTTCCCTTAGTCTTGAAAATTGGTACTAATATACTTCTCCACTCCTCAGGTATCTTCTTGATTTAAGATTTTGTTAAACAATCTAGTTAGAAACTCTATTGCATCTTGCCTAAACATCTCCATGCTTCCACTGGTATATTGTCTGGACCAATTGCTTTTCCACTTTTCATCCTCTTAATAGCATCTCTTACTTCAGCATTGCTGTTCCCCAGTACTTTGTGATTTACTATCTGCACTTCATCCAACCAACACCATACCATTTTTTATATTCATAAGTCCTTCAAAGTACTCCTTCCACCTTTTCAACACTCCCCTCTTGTCTGCAAATTTTTATCTGCATAATTTTATCACTGAACTGCAGCACATCCTTCCCTGCTTTGTCCCTCTGTCTAGCCAATCAGCATATGCCTTTTCCTTAGCCTTTGCCACCTCTCTTTTCACCTTCTACCACATCTCTTTGTACACCTGTCTCCTTTTGTCATCTCAACCCACTTTTCCCCTCTTGTTCTCCTTTGCCTTCTTTGCCCAGCCGTAGCATAGTTTCTGTCAATACCTTGCTGTACAGCAGCATCGGTGATGATTGTTGATAACCCAGACCTAGACTGATCCTGTATGGACTAGGAAAACATCTTTTAATTATGCTGGATTGATTATTGTGGCAAAAATGTATTTGAGTGTGAGGCCGCAGTGCTAACTAACCACAGCACCAACAACAAAAGACGCAGACAGAATGAATACCACAAACAAAATACAACAAATGGCCACAAACTAGCCATGAGTAAATAAAATATAGATCATTGCGCTTATAGAGTTCCAGTCGTGGGGTAGCATGAAACTTGCTGCAGCATGAAACCAGCGAACACAGCTGGACTTTTTTTGTTTTCTATTTATCTGTGCACTTTTTTCCATCAAGAAGAAAGAAATACCTTGTAAACAGTAGTAATTTTTTCATGATTATTATTTCACAGCATCTCTTGTTTTCATATGACGGGAGGGCTCTGTTAAGGCTTATCTTGGGATTGTAGCTGGGGACATGGCAAATTAGCCATGCAGTGCTGCCTGCCAGAGCACAGCAATCAGTGTTATGAATCTGGAGGCAGTACTTATTATTGTCAGCAAATGTACCCCTTAAATAAAAATATATATTTTTTTTTTACTTAAATGCATGCAGTGTGGAAATTGGATAGAGTAGTGGTTGGGTGGAGACATCCTACATGTATAAAGCAGGTTGGCAAGGATCTTACAGTAGGCATTTGTGAAAATTCTATGCATGGCTTCTACAGGTTTATATTGTCATGCTGGCCTTGAAAAGCATCATGGGGTGCTGGGAAAAACATGTTCACCTAAGCAGGTGGCACGGCACATTTTCGGGAGAATATTTGGTGAACAAGTTCACTGGTGAATACAGCATACAACCTTGTCTTTTTCTCTCACAGCCCACTGAGGGCCACTGATTCCACTGATTTTGGACATTGCAAATATTAAAAGGGGCAACCCAGTTGTGTTCCAACATTTATACTGTGACCAGTGTGTACTCTCAGTCAATGACCCCTTCAAAACATAAATTTCTGGGTCTTGTGAAGAAATAAGGAAAGAAGAAAATATTGATTGACAGCATAACATTTGTATCAAATACTTGATTTTGGATTTTTTCTGCCTCAACTAACATTGAGAATGACGAAGACTAAAAATTTTCAGCTCTAAATATAAATAATATTCTTGGAATGAAAAAACACTTGTGCCGTAAAAACAAGCAACTTATTTTATAAAAAGTCAACAATTTCTATTCAAAAAGGCATTTTTCACTTAATTCAATTACTTCATGGAAATGGTTTGTGGAAGAGAAAATCCAGTTTCTAAAATCGACTCAGCATACCCAATTTTTTTTTTGTGTGTGTGTGTGTGTGTGGGAAGATTTTGAAACAGGCCAGTGTAATCCATGTCCAGTTCTGTACCAAAGAAATATTTTGAGCACATCATATTAAAACATTTTATTCTGTTAGAATTTACACCACTTTTAAATTCAAGTCAGCACACTTTTCTTGCAACATGTGGTGTTGACCTTGTCCCAGTAGTAACGATAAATATAAACTCTAAATCAGTGTAACAAGTTCAAAATTAAGACAGCTTCTAGATTTTAGCTGTGTTCAGTACTATTCAGCTGAATCTCATAACTATAAAGTGAATAAAACTCAGTTTGTTTTTCCTGTGGTTTACAGTTTCACTATGAACTGCAACCAGCCACTGAGATTTAACCATACTCTGTCATCCTTAAAAACCTGCTAACAAGCCACTCACTTCAGTGATTAACATTTTGTACACAAATGAGTGCTGCATTG
Source organism: Erpetoichthys calabaricus (assembly GCF_900747795.2). NCBI lineage: Eukaryota > Metazoa > Chordata > Cladistia > Polypteriformes > Polypteridae > Erpetoichthys > Erpetoichthys calabaricus. The sequence continues at coordinate 50,134,423 of NC_041407.2, forward strand.
TTTGATTGAAAAGTTTTTGATTTAGAAGTTCTGCACTGGAGGGGTTTTAAAATCTGACAGTTTACTCCAATTAATAGTAAGACATTATTCTCCTTTGTAAACCCTTTAATTCTTTTCACAATTACAGGGATCTTTAAGTCAAACCTAGCAGCATCAGGCTGAAGGAAAGAATGAAACCTCTGTGACATGCGAGTCTATTACATTACACACTTACAAATAATCCCATACTATCTAATACTGGCAATTACTCTAACCCCCATCTCTTCCCCTCTGTGGGGAAAAGAAAGAGTTCTTGCGGAAAATGTTTAGTAAATAAGACATCGCTATAAATGAAATCAAAGGAAGTACTTTATTTACACCAACTGGTGGAGGCTCACTATGTGAGCAGTGAGGCTCTCCATAGCAAGTCTTATGAGAACAGCTCTTGTTATCACTTAGGTTCATTTACATCTACTAGCTGGTAAACATTTCAATGCCACCAATGAGCACTCAGATAAAAGGTATATTCTAGCAATACCCCTCTTCCATTAATTAACATCAAAACATCCCAAAATAGTTCATCATTAAAATTCTCATCTAAACATTTGGTTTACAGAACAAGACTTCTTATATGTAAATTGTTCTTGCAGAACAAAGCACAACGTTAAATGTTATATATGATCTCATTTCCTAATATAAAGTGTGCTGGTACAAATGAGGTCAGAATATAACAGCTATACAGTTTCAAGTACTTTTTTGTTTCCCCTTACAGAGTACCCACCTACACAGACAAGGGGAGAATGTGCCAGCTCCTCACAGACCACCTTACAGTAGATGGGTTTGGAATCCAAGACACTGAAGCTACAAGGCTACATTGCTATTTACTGTATCATCATATCAATCTTCCTAAACACTGATGCTGTTTTAAATTTGAGGAAATTTACTTAAAAATATTGTAGCTTAGTTCAAACAGTATATATCATACACCACATAGTTTTAATCTTTCAGTTTACAGATGTCCTTTATGAAGAATTTATATGCAATTCTATGTTCACAGGGGCTTTCTCTAAGTAGTTGTTTTTCACAGTAAAATAACATGCTGTTATGCTGACTAGTAATTAATAAGATGACTCGCATTCTGTCCAAGGATGGTAATTTTTGTAATTTTATGGACTGTTTGGGAAATTGGCTAATCTGTACAATTACAAGTACTATAATTGTTTATTATGATGCGATAAAATGTATAAAAAGCCCATAGTGGCCAAATATAAAGTACAATATAACCACTGTGTATACAGTTAAAATGATACAAAACTAAATGCAACATTATAGTATTTGATATCACGAATTCCATCAAACCTTGCACATGAAAAAGACATAGAATAGGGAAAAATATTTTTATAACATCAGGATCATTGGCAAACATGTGTTGATAGAAAAAAAGTCATCTGTTGAACAGCATAAGATTGAAAATTGGGTTTAATTAGGTTCTTCTGACTTGTTTTTTCTTGTGCTTTTTTGACGTGTTTTTTGACTATATCATGAATTTTGTCTTTGTTAATGTTAATTATATAGAAGTAGTAGGGTGTTGTACAAGTTAGCTATTATGGATGCAATGAGAAATCAAGCAAAATGACACCTTTGATTGGCTGACTGAACAGAATACAATATGCACATTTTTGGGGCAGCTCAGTCATCTTCTTTGAGCAGCTGCCCTAAAGCTTGCATGTCAGTTCAGTTAGCCAGTAAAAGTTGTCATTTTGCTTGACTTCTCATTTAATGTTAACTATGATACAGTATAAAGGTGAACCTTTTTCACAAACAACAAATAATGTAGGTGCTGTGATAGTAATGTAGTGCTATTCTGCACATGTGTATGTATAAATTCAGTGTCTTCTGAAAAATAAAATGTCCATGAATCAAATATTTGCAAAGCAGGAATAATAGATTTTTACAATAGGAATGCTGTAACATAAATTAGTCCTATTAAATTACACCTGTTTTCTTGTGCTCTATATTCTTTACTGAAAGGTTAAGAACAAATGAAATTTATGTAAAGCTGAATTCTTAATACTCAAAAATATATCTTTGGATGCAAGATGTTTGTAAACAGTATTTAAAGTGTTACCTGTATAAAGAGAAAAGGGGAGCTGTGGCTTTAAAGCTAATAGACCCACACTATTGTCATGTTAGACTTTAAGAGGCATTATGGTACTTTGAGGTTTACAAATGTTTACAGTTAGTCTGTTTTTCTGGGACTAAACCTCTACTGACATCAGGCAAGGAATTCCAGTGGAAGAACAATGACGAAGTTTCCAACACATTATGTGAGACCATATATAGACAGGTGTGTTCCTCTCCTATTATTGTACAATTACTTGAATTTTCTACAGGTGGACTCCAGATAAAGTGTAGAAACATCTCATCGATGATCAGTAGAATTTAATGCACTTCAGCCAAATTTCAAGTGTCATAGCAAAAGGTCTGAGTGCATGTGTAATTGTGATATTTCAGTTTTCTGCTTTTAATACATTTGTATAAATGTCTAAAATCCTGTCTTCCCTTTCTTGTTCTGAGGTAATGACTGTTGCTTGATGTGGAGGAAAAATAATTTGAATGATTTTAGCATTAGGCTGCAGCATAACAAAATGTGAATATAGTGAAGGGATTCAAATACTTTTTGAATCCACTGTACATGTAAAGTAAATAATGAGATGAGAACAGTATACTAAAAAGATAAACTTGTGTAAAAAAACTGCTACACTGGTTCCGTTAACCCAGCTAAACTATTAAATATAATATTGACTCTTTCAAATTATTAATGCTTCCATGATTTTTAAAATGCTTTTTTAACTGATTGTAAATAGAATCCTTTATGTCCAGAACTTAATGTAGTTTACAATACAAATGCTTTGCTTTTTTCTTTTGTAACCTCCCTGTCTTGTTCTTCAGCTCACCCCTTACCAGAGATTTTAACAAGGCCCAAAATTCTAATTACTGTAAAAGATCTGCCTAATGTGGATCATACTATACCTTGCCAAAATATCTTGGCAAAGGCATTACAACTTCTTTCTAGTAATTAGGTTTGTACCTTTTTTCATTTCATCTTTCACTTTTCCTACATCTTTTGAATCTCATTTATCAGGAATCGTGGGCAGAAGTTGAGACCCTGTTGTGACTTTTAAAATTGCTTTGAACTTCAAAAAATTTCACAGATTGCTCACCTCTGCTTGTAGGTTTTTAGAGTCTGATTAGCAAAGTGAAGGCAAAGGGCTGCTATTGGAGGTCCAGGATTCATACTGTGAGAATGAACACATTTATTAATACAATTCCTTGTAACCTGACTGCTGGGCAGACCCTTTATTCTCAAAAAATATCTCTATTTAAAATTTACATATAATTTTCTTCTAATGCTAGAGATCAAAAGACACTAAACCCTTTGTGACACTTAAGTAAAGAGAGCATACCAGTCACATTATGGCTGTACCATTTGGAAATTAGACAGAAAGTTTCTTCTTTTTTTACAATAGTAAAATTTCAGTTAATTTGAATAATACTGTACATGGTGGATTAAAGTAATATATCCATTGGTGGTAAATTTAGCACAGGCCATCCTTGGTGAAGAGAAACCTATGGAAAATGAACCATCAAATATTGCCAATATTCTGTTTCTGCAACTGAGGTAGTGAAGGAGCTACAGAAAGACATGTTAAGCAAACTCCAAAAAAAAAAAGTGACAGAATCGTATTTTTATTATAGACCATGTTTAATTTAAAACTTGGTGTTTGCAGCATTACATGGCAATGACATCTTTGGTGTGTTTTGAGGGAAAAAAAACTTGTGAAAACACAAGTGCCATGAAGATATTTACCATTTCCCAAGAGCAGATCTTTGTGGATTTATTTTAGAACTAATTCACCTTAATGCTTTTTCATTTAAGTCTTTAGACTCTGGGACCATGCAGGAGCCTTATTGATATAACAGTTCAAAAAAGAGATCTCCTTAATATATTTTTGGTTTCTCCTAGATAACAACAAGATCAGAAAAAAATTCACTGGAGACATTGTTTTGTCTCATGCTTCACAGATGTTTCTCCTGAGACACAACACCCCAGTAGACTCACAAGTGTCTCCTCTTGAGCTTCAGCACAGATCTCAGCAAAGTTACACAATGGCTTCAGATTTTCTAATTTGCATCTTGACATATTTTTTTTCCATTTTTTAAAGTATTTGCATTGTGCAAATGTGCAAGTAATATGGGGTAAAATGTATGGATATTTATTTATGATAATAAAACAATTTACTATGATTACAAAACTGTAGCCTTTCCTTCTGTAGTCTTAGCTTCTGATTAATATGACTTAGTTGCTCTAATATATAGTATATTGCTGTGCTCCAGTTAGGTCATACTCATTCTAGAAGACAAGGCAGGAAGTGTGGCATAGTGGTTAAGACTTTGGACTGCAGATCCCACTGCTGACACCTGTATGACCACAAGAAAATCGCTTCATCTGCCTGCGTTTGTATTGGAAAAACAAAAGAAATGTAGCCAATTGAATCTCACATGATGTGTGACACTTTGGATAAAGGCATCAGTCCAATAATAATGAAGTCTTGAAAGAAATTAAAACAAGACTAGAAAGAGACCTCACAAAATGTAACCTGCTTTTCAAACCAACTTCTCAATATTAGCTCCTTTTACCTCAGTTGTATTTCATGTCTCCTTTTTGTCTAAGGCTATTTCTCCTAAGGAATTTTAGGAGTAACATCAGTGACAAAGTTTATTTTTAAATTAAACACAAATGAGAATCTCTTCAGTCTCATGAGCCTTCAAAGATCAACTATTGACCAGTAAAATGTTCCTATGGGTTGGGTCGTCAGAGAAGATTATTGCAGGTTTTTTGGTTGTTGCTAGTTGTTTGTTTGTATTTACTTCTATTTGGCTGACCAATTCATGCTGTACTGTACAATCTCAGCCAGCAATATCTTTTTGAGCACCAGATGCAGAGCTTAATTAAAAAAAGTTCTGTTCTCGGCAGTGAAAGCTGCGGCCTGCTTCATTTCCATTTCCTGGAGCTCAATCTATAGCTCACTGTGTGGCACCTGGCTTTTTTTCTAGAGTTGCCCATGACACTGAAATGCTGCTGTTCAGTTAATTGTTTTACCAGAAGCTGTTCTGCTCATAACCAATATGTGATTCCCAGTTGTGTTAGTTCAACTGGCAGATTCTTTAGTACTTAGTAGCTGCCTTCTTCCCTTTTTCTTTGAAAAGATGGCTGTCAACTTGAACATCAGCTGCTTTGTGTTTGTTCAGTTTCTTTGCTCACATGTGAATAATGCATTTGGTTAGAAGAACTGTAGGTTCCAAGTCACACATGTTGAAGAGAGTAGTAGAGACTTTTTAAGGTTTTTCCTTCAGTAATCACTACAAAAATGTTCAGAGACATTTAGCAGAGTCAGCAGACAGAAATTAAAATGAATCTTTCAACACGATATTAAGACAAAACAGTTTAAAACCACAAAAATGAAGCAGGTCTCAAAACCTGTAATTCTTTCCTTAACTGAATTTCTTTTTTGTTTGTAGTTTGACCACTAAGTTTCTCAAAGAGGTTTATAGTTTTCTTGAGTCAAAGTTTGTGCACTTTGTTGTCCTTGCCTACACTGTTTTATGGCATAACCACAGTGACATCACATTTAATGCACACTAGACTACCATCATTTCTAAGCTGAATGTGAGAGAGCCTGTATGCTCTGTAAATTATGTAGCGGTACAAACATTAGTGTCTGGTGCTTACTTGAAAGTATCTGGTAAAGTCACGATAGTACTGGTAAGAACGTGGTGTGGAGGGTTTGAAAGCGAACAATCACTGTGAAAGTAGTGTAAATCCTTACTAACATGCTTTGCGTCAATGACATTTTTCTACAAATCACACTTATTCCAAAATATCAGATCTGTATCACATATGAGTGGGAATTAAGCTGCATTGGGAGCATGGCATTTTTTGTTTTCAAAAAATCAAATGAAATGTTGTAAACACCATGCTGCAGGCAGGCCCCAGACTCCAGTGGCTTAACAGCACAGTTGCTATGAACAATATGGCATACTTCATAAAAAGAAACAACAATCCAAAACAAGAAAAAAGCCAATAATAATTCCACAATTTAAATAGAACAAAGCTAAATATGGCTAAACTGCCTAAATATGACTAGAAAAGCTATTAAAAAAAAAAAACCCCGAAACACAGTGAACCCAGATATGGCCTAGTGTCAATCCTGACAAATCGGCAACAATTTTTCAGTAGTCCTTCTTCTTCAACCTACATTAATAAGATCCCAAAGGTGTTAGAATCATCTTTGTCTGACAACTATATCTGTATGGATTTTTCTACCCACTGAAATAACTTCCACTTCTGCTAAAGTGTTCAGAGCCAGATTGCTTTCAGGCTTTAGGTTTGTGTAAGTATTGTTCAGTGTAGGATTTTCATTGATTGAATTCACAGACAGACTTCTCAGTGAAAAATTGTATGGCATGCTTTGTGTTACCAGACACAAAGAAGATAACATTGTGCAGGACCGCATTGGAGACGGGATTCACTTGTCATAAGTACATGTACAGTGACCTAAATCGACTGTATAAGAGATTACAACACAGTATAATTTTCATGCATACGTCATAAATTGAGTGGCTTATGTTATTTTTTTCACATTAGCATGAATCATCCTGCTATCGCCATTCTTTATTTTTGCTGTTTGTTTCAAGGCACATTAAAGGTTATCTTTTTTCAAGGCTAAGGCTTTAATATTTAAAATAAGTGCTACAAAATTAATAATACCTAAAATAGTGTAGTGAATATATTTTAGGTAAAACATTTTTCTGACTGTATTTTAATTTTCAAAGTAGAGCTTGCTTGTTGCTGGAAATACTTCGTAAGTAAAGAGTCCTGAGCCATTGTTATATATAAACGCCAAACACTGACATCCTTTATTTACACAAAGAGGAGTCCTCACAGGCCTTGTTGAATGCATCATGGCAGATTGAAGAAATCCAACAGAAAGCTTCCTTTAATCACCTAAGTTCATTTACATATGACCATGAAGCATTTCAAATACACCAATCAGCATAAAGATAAATGGTACAGTCCAAAAACAGACCTCTGTATTAAGTATTATGTAAACTCTCAAAATAGTTGCACATCTCAAAGAGTTATGTGTTGAAACTTGTTTAAAATAAATATTTTGCCCTATTATAACAGTTATCATTTATGAAGATGTTAAACAAATGTTATGTACATCACATTTTCTAATTTTAATGTACAAATGAAGTCAGATGGCTTTGTTTAATAGGCAGGCAGTTTCAAGCACTTTTTTTCTTCTTCATATTTCAAATTGTGATGGATTTGATATGAAATCTAATATATTGTTATGACTAATGCTATTATTGCAAATAAAAAAATTCTGACTAATGTAAAGTACAGTGGATGCTGCTTCGTGATCTTTTATGAGTTGTATTTGATGTATATTTTTTTTTTTATGAGCCACTGACTGGCAGCACCATGAAGAATAACCTTTAACGAAAATTAATGAAATGATAAGTTTTTTTTTTCTTTAACAATTCTTTAAGTCTAACTTTTTGAATGTCAAATTAACTCTCACCTTTTTCCTTACTAACACAGTTGTGATGGGGTAGATAACTATTTTCATTTAATTAGGGCTAGGCTTAATTGTTTGAAAAAAAAAATAACTGCTAAACTGTATGTGCAATTTTGGGGAATGTAAAAATGCGTGCTGTCTCTTGGTGTTTAAAATTATTTATTCATATCTTTTTCAATTGCCGTTAAGTCACTGAGTGGGTTTATTTTTAAAATCTGTTTTTGATCAAAAGGAGGGATTACATAGATGAATAAATTTGACCACCAAAAGTGAACGAATGACTAAATATGTGCTACTCAATTAGTTTTTGAAGTGGGAGATCTGCCGAGAGTTCAGACATTACTGTCAGCTTCTGCATGATATAATGTTGGAAGAAATTTGTTTTGACGCACATTTTCCTCTGAGAAGCATCAAAGGTTCTGTAATCTCCTATACAGTACACTGAGAATGAAGGAGGATAAAACATTTTGTGGGTCACTCCTTCAGTATGTCTAAGTCACCATTAAGAATTTACTTTTTAAAAGGAGCCACAACACAAAATTTGGAAAGCATTGTAGATTTTTCATTATTAGTTTCAAACAAACTGTATTCTGCTTGTAAGATTAATGTTAAGTGTATTGATGCTTCCAAGGCAAAAATGATCACTTTGACAGTTAATGGAATGATCCCATTTACAAATATTGTGACAAGTCACATCACGGAAGAGAAGCAAAATTATTTGTAGCTTAGTTTTTTTACTGTATATGAACAGTTATAGCATTATGGCACAGGCACTTGCCTTTTTGGACAGAGAAGCGAATGGGGCATCAGAAGCTCTGGTAAACAGGTGGCTAAGCAAGGAAAAGCCTGTTTGTAAGGATGAATGAATGGATGCTTATAGGAGGGAGAGTGAGACAGAAGTATGTCTGTCTGCTGGCAGGCATGTGGGTTTGTGCTGTTTGTGTGAACATGAGTGGGAAAATTCTTCCTTAAAAGAATGAAGCTCTGGGAAACAGGGTGTAGCATGTGGCCAGCATCAACATGTTCAGTGCTCTCGCTGGGGGGGATGGGGAGTGGCACAAGGGATTGGCAGCATTGTTCCTCTTTTGCCAATGGCTACTGAGATGTTCAGGTTCATGCACAATTTTGAATCACACAAAATCCTTCTCACAATGGATTGCAAGTGCCTGGTCTGTCTCAGTTGGTATCTTACCTTCTGACATCATCATCTGTCAAAATACATCAAAAATAGATTAAAACCATAAGACTGGCAAACAATCATAAAAATGATTTTGTACATACCTATTCTTTCCGCACCAGTTAAGTGAAATCAGCACTCCTCAGACTGCCTTAGTAGCCTTTTCAAATTTTGCACCATCAGGTTGTTCTCCTCATTGGTTGGGGAAGGTCAAGATGGTCCTCAGCCCATCAGCATATTGTCTTGTGGTTGATGCATTCCTGATAATTATCTGACTTCTTTTTCTAATTCTATGGCATCTTTTAATGGAGCAAATTGTAATGGACTCCTTGTACCTCTTTGCTAGCTTGTGCCGCATAGCATTTGCTGGGAAATACAGTAAATCCAAGTGGAAATATGCAAACAAAAAATGGAAAGTGGTCTTCATTTTCATAGTAGAGAATTGGGGCTATAGACTTTGAACCTTGTTGCTAAACCAGAAAACTCCCATATGCAAAAGTGTAATCCTAGAACACTGCAGAGCCAATTGCTTCAGTCCAAAAATACATTTTTAGCACCTAAGAAATTTGAGCAGAAAGTAAAAAATAGGAAAAAAAATGCTTAAGAAGACAAAGTTGAGGGATATTGTTAACATTTTAATAATAAGTAAAGTTTCTGATGGAAGTTTAGTACTTTTTTGCACAGCATCTGTGCTTCACTGGCTCTTAAGGTAAAACGTTGAAGCCATTTGTACCAAGAGCCAAAGGCCATATGAAAACAACAGGGTAATAATATTCCACAAATTGCTAAAACCAGCTTCTACAGGCCGCAAAGGCTATACACCTTTTGTTTATCTCACACTTGCAGCAGTGCTACCAGCTATATAATAATACACTCTATATACTGTAGAAGTAGTTAGAGAAGTGGAGGTGGAGCTGCAGAGGAAGCTTGTCAATAGTAATGAATTTATTATGTGAAAACTGGGTCCAAAACAGATTCTTTTGTAAGTTCCTGAAGTGATACTAAATATTGTACTGGAGAGTGCAGCAAGTGAATCAGATCCTCCTTGTAATCGATCTGCATAGAGGTTGAAGAACAGAACCCTCTTTAAGTCTGTGAAAGGCTTCTACACAGTCTGCAAACCATCTCCAGGCTCCCTCTTTTTTAAGCAGCTGCTGAAACGGAATAGTGAGTACAGAGTACTGTAGCACAAATCTCATGTTGTACCCCATCATCCCAAAAAACAAGGGCAAATGTGAGGCCAAAGTAGGTGCTAGACATACTGAATGGCCTTGATGTTCGAATGAAGGAGTGACAAACTTTGAACCAATAAGTGGAACCCAATTAAGTCAACTTTGGGTGTAGCAAACAAGAACTTATCTACATTTAATGTAAGGTTGTGGTAACTAAGAGCTGAAAAGGTTGCTTGCAGACACTAGTCATAGATACAGGCATGCTGACAAAGTACATGTGTAATGCCATGAAACATGCATGCTGACACTTCAGTACATGAGCAATTGTACAAGAATGCAGCCAGACTTCTTTTTTTGGGCACATACACTGTCCAGATCTAAACACTAGTGCGGAGAGTCGCTCGCGTACTGAAGAGTCTATAACTGCAGATGGAAGCTGCCGTTGCACTTTTCCTGTCACTGTACTTTGTCAGCATGCCCATGTCGATCAAACACAGGAAGCTTTGCAATCTACTTGTGACTTTACACTGTAGGAAGATAAGTAAATAAATCAAGGTAAATAGGTAAATAACATTCAATCTGGCTTTTATATATTCATCCATCCATCCATTTTCCAACCCGCTGAATCCGAACACAGGGTCACGGGGTCTGCTGGAGCCAATCCAAGCCAACACAAGGCGCAAGGCAGGGAACCAATCCCGGGCAGGGTACCAACCCACCGCAGGGCTTTTATATAAGTAACATATAAATGTTTTTCATATGAAGACCATCACAAAACATAATCAAAAATATGACTTTGCACGATACCTTGGCGAGCTTTGTAAGCCATGCTGTTTCGTTGAAGGACAGGTGTGGGTCAGACTGACTGGCAGGATGATGCCCAACCTGTTGCTGCATCCAAAAGATGCCATCTTTCGCCTTTACACCTGGTGAAGCTGCGTTGTTCTTATGTGAGAGTGGACGTTTCTTGTGGAGAGGGCTTCTGTTCTCTTTCTCCGAAGTAGAACCTTCATCCTTATCTGAGTTCACCTCTGTTATAGCAGAAAACAGTAATGTCAGATCTGGGGTAACGTGAATGTGACTGAGAGAATAAAACTGAATAAAAAAAAAATAATTAACTTTTACAAGTATCATAAATTTACACTGGCTGTTAAAGACTCAAATCAAATGTATGCTTTTATTCTATAATAGCAACAATAAGAGCAGCTCAATACTCAAAAAGGTCACACTAGGAATTGAACCGGTGACTGCTGCATTACAAGTCAGCAGTTCTTACTGATGCACCAACAAAGCTGTTGTGTCAATGTTGTACCCTAACCCAATTTCTTTTTCTACAGTTATATTCTTGAATAAAAGCGCACTTGTTTTGTTTTATTTGTACACTTTGCAAGAGTGTTTATTTGATATTTGGACTTTAGTCATGTGTACATTTTGTCAATTATTACTAAAATACGAAAAATGTTTCTTTTTTAGTTATGTGTTCAACAATTCCTGCCTCACATTTCATCCTACAATTATACAGATCATTGCAACTCCAGGCACCTCACATGCAGATAAGGAGCCTTGGCTTGAGCTGGGAGAGCTTTTTGCCCGAGTTGAGCTCCAGCGAGGTGGGGGGATGGGATAGCAGGCTGCTTGTGCTGATCGACTCATTTACAAAACAGAAGACTCTAATGGAGAGTTGTGAAGGAATTTAAGGTGGGCCAGGATTACAAGTTTTTTCATAGGCTTCAGGGATTCTAGTATTAAAAAGCAAAGGCACCTACAGACATAACTTTATTTGTCCCCCGTGGAAAATTTGGCTTTTATAGAAGCTCTTTAAGTAAATAAATACATAAAAACTGTAAGTAGATGAGTAAATAAATAAATAAATACACACACTTTGGTCTGAACACACACCAGAAAGAATTCAAAGCAAGAAAGTTAAAAATAAAAGTTCTATCACAGTGAGGCATTATGCAGGCATATTGCTGTTGGTGTAAAGGAGCCCCAATTCTGTTTCTTCACACACTTCTGCTGTGTAATTCATTGGCTGAAAGACCTCAGTGTTAGTGTGTCAGAGAGAGGATGGGCAGCATTGTTCACAATGGCACTCGGTTTTATTGTAATTCTCTTTTGCTAATACCTCCAGGGAGTCCAGAGTGTAGACAGTGGTGCAGACAGGACACCAGAAAGAGAAAATGAAAACAAAAAAAGAGCAACTGACAAATGGTATTGAAGTCCAAGATTTTTTTGTATTGCACATTTCTCTTTGACAACAGAGTTATGCAAACATATAAAAAATTAAAATACAAAAATACCAGACAATAAATTACAAATGCTGCAATATATACTCAATATGTAAATGCAGTAGAGATACAATTTTTTTAGCTTATCTTTTTATCCTAATAATGATAATAGGTAAACGGCAAAGTAAAATTTATATTGTATGGAGCATATAATAAATAAGCAGAAGTATGTCAAGAAACACCACTGGGGGTCCTTTATACCAACACATCTGCATAATGCCTCACTTTGACAGTGACAGCCAAATAAGATGTTTTTCTTTTAAATTTTCTTGCTTTATAGTCATTTTAGTATGTGTTCAGACCAAAGTGTATGCCTATATTTATGCATTTACTTATTTATCTAGCTATTTATGTATGTATTTATTTAAAGAGCTTCTGTTAAAAAGCCAAATTTCCCCCTAGGGACAAATAAAGTTCTGTCTATCCAGCTATCCATCCATCCATACCCCAATTGGTAAAAGGTGAAAAAAAGACAAAAACCCATTGTATTTAGGTCTTGCAGACAAACACTCGGCGATATGCTTGACTGATATTGATGTCTATTAAGCAGAAAAAAACATTAAACACTTGTTTAATGTCTATAATAAATAAGTGTGCAGTGTTCTTCTTAAAGTTCTCTTGGTTCTGCCTCCAGTTAATATCTTATCGTCCCTCTAATTTTGCTCTTATTTCTGATACTCCTGTTGTCTCATTTGACCTTCAACCGTTTTAGTCTGTATTTGGAGTCCTGCTATCAGCTAGAATAATTTTGCTAAACACTGAGACATGTTTTCTACTTTCTTAACTATAAACCAAATTTTGCTTATTTTTAAGATGCCACTTCTGCTTGGCTTTATTACTTCAAATTAAAAACAAGAAAGATATTAAATAGAATATAACCTTGCAATTAAAAAAATGGCAGCCTTTTATGGATAAAGCCCTTTGTTATAATCCTCTAGAGCAACAGAACATCCTTACTTTTTATTAAACTCTCTGATTCTTATCTTGTTACCTTTAGGCAGAGGGATTAAGACAGGAAAAATGTTTAGGGGTAGGAAGGTGTCAGAAAGGAGGCAAAATATAATTTCTGTCTACTGTGTATTTCCCAGAAAAAAGTAACAAAATAGATTGCGATTTATTTTTTTACTGTATTTATTCTTAAATTACATGTTTTAAATTAATGTAAAATTTTATTTATCCAATCATCTATTTTTCCCTTACTTGTTTGTTTCAAATGAGTTCCAAAAACTAACTTTGAACAGAGGTAGGAATTTAAAAGAATGATTAATTCACATTCTGTGCAGCAACCAGTATGGACTTTACTTTGAAAGGCATGTTTCCAGATAAACAGCTGACATTTGAAGCATCACTTCCATATGATTTGGAATGGTTATAAAATAGCAAAGTATTTAACAGTCCATCTCTTCTGCCCTCACCACGCGTTTGAGTACGTAGTTATGCAACGAGCTAAACACTCCTTCAACAAAGACCCAAGGCACTGATGATATTCAGGCATTTAATGAAAGTGGTATGAAACTGTAAAGTAAAAAGCAATACCTATCAGAATTTGTTAACTTCCATCCATCCATTTTCTAACCCGCTGAATCCGAGCACAGGGTCACGGCGGTCTGCTGGAGCCAATCCCAGCCAACACGGGGCACAAGGCAGGAGCCAATCCCGGGCAGGGTGCCAACCCACCGCAGGACACCCACAAACACACCCACATACCAAGCACACACTAGGGCCAATTTAGAATCGCCAATCCACCTAACCTGCATGTCTTTGGACTTATTATACATTTTTCCTTAAAAATGCCTTCAAATTTAATACAAACTACTTTGTTATTATTTCCTTATGAGATGGCATAAATATTACAAAACAGCTTCTTTAGCGCAAAGACATCCTGCCGCTTCATATTCAAATGCACAAAAATAGGCTTGAACAATCATATACATACTGTATATATTTACGTACACACTAAACATTTGCAAAATAGTAAAAGGAACAACAACTGAAAACAATGTATATACTAATAAAGAAACAAAATACCTAGATTATGCCTTTACAAGGGCAAATAAACAGCGGATGGAAATGGATGTCTGCCACCTGCTTCTCCATGTATTGCTTGCGTCAAGATGGAGTCTTAATAGCAGTATAAAACAATACCTAATTAAGCCACTAGAGGTCCCCAATGAGCACATTTTAACAGAGGACAAAACACTCCCCACTTGGCATCCGTAAGATGTCAAACTAACACAAACTAAACAAATGGGATCAACCCTGTAAAATAACGTTCATAGGCATGTGTCCCCAGATACTAAAAGAATGACCTCAGAGATTGGTCGCAGTAAAAACTTGCATACATCGTCTTTGACAATCTTCACTTCGACCTTCCTTACTTTTCCATCTTCAGTGGGAAATGATTTCGTGATTAACCCTGCCGGCCATTCGTACCTGTTAACTTTATTGTCTTTCATTATCACCACATCTTTCTTTTAGGTTTGGTTTCTCATATTTCCATTTGTGACGAGTCTGAAGGTTATGAATGTATTCCCGTCTCCATTGTTGCCAAAAAGTATTAGCTAAGATCTGCCCTTGACGCCATTGATGTTTGTAAAGGTCACCATCATTGAACTGATCTGGAGTTGCTGAAGGAACCCCAACTTTTTGAGTCAGAAGCATAGCTGGAGTAAGAATAAGTGGTTGATCTGGATCTGTAGACACTGGAACAAGTGGCCTGGAATTGATTATAACAGTAATCTCAGCCATAAATGTTATCAAAACTTCATGTGTGCTCTTCCTATGTCCAAACTGGAGAAACTTAGAATCTAATATTTGCCGTGCGATGCCAATCATCCGTTCCCAACTGCCTCCCATATGTGAGGAGTGTGGAGGGTTAAACTGCCATGTGCATCCTTGATCTGTAAGATAACTGTTCACTTCCTTGTTCTTGCAGGCATTAGAGTCTATTTGTAACTCTCTGCAGGCTCCTACAAAATTTGTTCCTCGGTCAGATCTTAGCTTCTTCGCAGGTTCTCTGATTGCAAAGAATCGCCTTAGAACATTAATAAAACTGGAAGTGTCCATTGATTCAATTACCTCAATGTGTATTGCTCGTGTGCACAGACAAGTATATATTACTGCCCAACGTTTGCTATTTAGGTAGCCACCACGTGTTTTTCTTGGGATTACGGTCCATGGACCAAATACATCTAGTCCCACATTAGTGAATGCAGGATCTGTACTTAGGCAATCTATGGGCAAATCTGCCATCTTTTGTTATTCCCTTTTTCCTCTTAGCTTACGACAGGTTACACAATTGTGAATTGCGCTGCTGATGGCTTGCTTTCCCCTGACAACTCAGAAACCAGCTGCTCATACTGTCCCTTCAGTAAAATGTCTGTCTTGATGCTGCACCTGTTCATGGTAGTGTCTAATTAGCAGTCTGGTAACATGGTGCTTACCAGGTATAATTATTGGGTGTATTTCGTCTGATGAGAGATGTGCCTTCGTCAACCTGCCTCCAACCCGAAGTAGACTTTGTGAGTCAACAAACGGACAAAGTCTAATTAGAGAGCTTTGTTTGCGAATTTCTTTTCCTGACCGTACATAATTAATTTCTTCTGCATAGGCCTCAATTTGAACACTAGTTAGGATACAAGCTTTGGCTTGGTCATACTGTCCCTTGGTAAAGGGTTTGTTGCAGACATGCCAGCCATTACAAGAGTTATTCTTGGTTGCTAGTTTAAAGTTATGAGCAATGTGTGAGAGGTGAACAATAGCCCTACAAAATGATTTCCAGCTCGAAAACCGTTCAAAATGTGCACTGCCAAGCTGGTTGTATGACGTTTATGAGACACACGGTTACCTCTGGACGTATCTCTACATCAAATGCAGGATCAATGAGGTCAAATACTTCTGTCTATAGCTGATTTTGTCTTGCATCAGCCAGGAAAGCAGGTCCAGTTAACCATGAAGAACAAGCAAGCTGACTTGCTGGAAGTGCTCTTGTTGCATGATCAGTTGGGTTTAGGTGGGTGGGAATATACTGTAATTCCACTGACTTGATTGAGATGAGTGCTTAATACGCTGGATTCGGTTGTGGACATAAACATAGAACTTTCTGGTTTCATTAAATATATAGCCAAGCACTACTTTGCTGTCCATGTAAAACCTTGTGTCATCCAGTTTTGTGTCCAGTTCTTCAGAAATCATCTCTGCAATCTCAACTGCAAGGATGGCTGCACAGATTTCTAGCCTTGGAAAGGTAAGTTCTGATTTTGGAACTAGTTTTGCCTTACCAAAGATGAAACCAACTTCAGTCTGTCCTTTGGCGTCTGTGACTTTAAGGTAAGCAACTGCCCCAAGTGCTTTTGTTGATGCATCACAGAAGATACAGAGCTCTTTCCTTTGAGTTGACGAAAATGAGAGTGATGTGTAAAATCTGGGTACTGTCAGTTCTTTGTGATGCTGAAGGTAGTAACTCCACTTGTACCACTCTTCGCACTTCTCACTGGGAAGTGGAGTATCCCATTCACATACACTACAGGTAAGTTCTCTCAAAATAAAACAACCTTGTATGCTTACAGGAGCAGCAAATCCAAGGGGATCGAACAGACTGTTTACTGTAGATAAGACACCACGCTGTGTGAAGGGCTTCTCATCGGCATCTACCTGAAAAGTTAATGTCTCTTTTGTGATATCCCATCTAAGGCCTAAACTGCGCTGCATGTAAGGTTGGTCTTGGCCAAAGTCAAGGTCACACAGATTACTGGCTAGATCCTCTCCTGGGAAGGCTTGCATCACTTCAATGCTGTTTGATGCAATCTTATGCAGTCTTAGCTTAGACTGAGCCAACATGTCTTGAGTTCTTTTGAGTACATCAATGGCCTCAGAAACACTGGAAAATGATTTCAGGCCATCGTCATAGAAATGCCTTTCTACTAATAGTCTTGCTTCAGCACCAAATTCCCTTTCACCCTCTAAAGCACAGGTGTCGAACTCCGGTCCTCAAGGGTCGCAGTGGCTGCATGTTTTCATTCTAACCATCTTCATTAGTGAGCCGTTTTTACTGCTAATTAACTTCTTTCGCTTTAGTTTTAATTAACTTGACTCAGGCCCCTTAGTTGTCTCTTTTTCCTTAATTAGTAGCCAAACAATAATGAGACCAACAAGCCACCACGTGACCAGCTCACCTGTGCTCATCACGCAATATCTGAAAATAAAGAAAGGTGAAGGTCTCAGTAAGGTTGGTCTCTCAGGTCACCAAAACATTTTGACGGTGTTCTTAGAAAGAACAGAAAAATCAACAAATTTGGAAATATCTGCTGTGGCAGAATGAGAGCAGCAACAAGCCATTGAATTAAATAATGGGCTTAATTAACAGCAAGAATCAGCTTCTCATTAAGAGACTGTTTGGAGTGAAATTGGTTGGAGTTTGAAATCCCAGTTTAGCTGGTCATCTGTTGGCTCGTTTCATGTCTCATTTCTGTTTGGCTGCCATTTAATGAAGAAACAAATCAATTCAGAGGACTGAATCCTTAAAAAACAGGGCTATTGAAATGAAGGGAAAAGGATTTAATTAGCAGTGAAAATTGCTCACTGATTAGGAAAAGGGTTAGAATGAAAACCTGTAGTCACTGCGGTCCTCCAGGCCCGGAGTTCAACACCCCTGCTCTAAAGCTATCCTCTTTAGCCCATAAATGGCCACTGCTGGGGATGGACAGTTGCCAAAAACATGGACCTTCATGCGATAGTCCTCAATTTCATCATCGAGTTGGTGGTTGCGAAACCACAAAAAGCGAAAATAGTCATGGTGGCCTTCTCTTACCTCAAAGCTGTGAAACATTTGCTGAATGTCAGCCATCACTGCTATTCGCTCTGTCCTAAAGCGAATAAGAACTTCAAGTAGGCTATTATTCATATATGGACCTTCTGTGAGCACATCATTAAGTGAAATGCCTTTATAACATGCACTTGAATCAAACACAACTCTAATTTGGTGTGGTTTTTGAGGGTGATAAATGCCAAAACTTGGCAAGTACCAGCACTCTTTGGTGTTCTTCATTTGTGGTGCTGTTTCAGCATGTCCATTGGCAAAAATCTTCTTCATGAATTCAATAAAATGTTTTTTCATTCCAGGTTTTCTTTTAAAAGTGTTTGATAGACAAAAGACGGTTAAGGGCTTGTTCTCTGTTGTTAGTAAGAAACTGTCGAGGAGAATGAAATGGCAGAGGGGCCACCCAGCTGTTTGAGTTATCCTTGAAAATTTAAGTATTCATTATTTGGAGGAAAGTCTCATTTTCAAAAGAGGGAGCTAGCTTGTTGTTATACTCTGAATGACCGGAGATTAGCTTGCCTAAATTCTGTGAATGAGATAGAAGTTGATTTACCCTTCTCGTTTGAGAGCTTCTCTTTTACGCAGATACTGCTTTCACAAGGTTGGAAGTAGCTTGGTCGTCTGTTCTCGAGGACACTGGTTTTGAGGACTTTCAAAGACGGCTTGTGGATGCCCCCCAAACAGACATCACCGATAATGACCCATCCTAGATCTAATCGTTGGGCATAGGGGGTGTTATTTGGACCATTGTGATGGCTTCTTACTTTGTGCACACAGATAATGTCTCTGCCAAGCAACAGGAGAATCTCGGCACAGGGGTCAAGAGGTGGAATGCTGTTAGCAATAACTCTGAGATGAGGATGGTTGTATCCAGCTTCAGGTGTAGGGATTTCATCCCTGTTGTCGGGTATCAAATTGCACTCAATAAGGGTTGGCAGAGTAAGGCAAACCTCTCCATTGACTGATTCCACCACTGATCCACAGGTTCGTCTTCCAGACATTTCTGTAGTTCCAGCACATGTCTTTAGGGTGTAGGATGTGTTGTCATTCTGGATGTTGAAAATGTCAAAAAATGCAAATCTTGCCAACGGCACATTGCTCTGATCATCTAGCATTGCATACATTTTTACTTTCTTTTCGGGGTGTCCTTTTGGATATATATTTACTAGGCATATTTTAGAACAGAAATTGCCTTGGAGACTTCCGCAGACCTCTGTACATATAGAAGTAGCCACAGTTTCAGCATGTTCAGTTTGCTCCCCACCATGCTCTGTGGCAGAGAGGTTAGGTTCTCTTGTAATCCAGGGTACTGGACCTGCTGAAATGTGCCAGTCACTGTCACATTCTGAACAGTGGATGACAGCTTTACAGTCTTTAGCTTGGTGGCTTTATGAAGCACAGCATCTGAAACAAATGCTATGTTTCTTAAGAAAGTTCATGCGTGCTTCATATGGTCTTTCTCTGAAAGCTTTGCAGTTTTTGAGAGCGTGAGGCTTATTATGAATTGGACATTTTTTGGATGGATCCTCTAGAGATTTTTCAGAGGAGGTACAGGTAAGTGTGGTAGAGTTTTCAATAGCAGTTTTATTTACTGAGATGGGATTGGTAGGTTTCCATGGTTTGGACAATGACCCTTCACTTCTGAATACCCTGCTGAATACCCAGAAGCTGGGATAACAAAGCTGGGATCAGTTCCCATCTCTGCATAGCAACACACAAACTTTACAAAGAATGAAAATGGAAGATATTGTACACAATTTTCTCTTTTATACCACGAGCCCTGAGAAATCCATTTCTCTTGAAGGTTGTGGGACAGCTTTTCCACAATAGGATTTATTCCTCTGGCAGTAGCGAGAAAACTAAGTCCAGGTAAGTAACCATTTTTTTGCTGCTTCTATTTCAAGGAGCAAATCTCCAAGCTCTTGAAGTCTTTGATAGTCTTTTGCTGAGACTTTCGGAAAGCCATCAAGTCTAGTGAAAAGTGAAGCTTCAATTGCTTCTGAAGAACCATAAAGTTTGTCTAGTCTTTCCCAAACCATTTTCAGGCCAGATTGTGGGTGACGGACATGAAGTACTCTGATCCTTTTAACAAGCTGCAGTGACTCGCCATCAAGCCACTTAATAAGACGGTCTATCTCTTCACATGGTTTGAGGTTCAGTCCTTCTATGGCATTGTGAAAGCTAGATTTCCAGGACAAATAATTTGCCGGCTAATTGTCAAACATCTTAAGTCCTCCTGTTAAAAGATCACGACGAGCCAAATATGCTGCAAGGTCAGATATATCTGAAGATCTGCTTGAGCAGATGGGCGAGAGCTGGTTTTCTTTAAACACTGCTGTATTGAATTGTGAGTGTGCTTTGGAGGCCTTTGCACCAGAGTCAAAATTATTGAAATTTATACAGTCTTTAACATGAAGCTTTTGTTTTGATGGTTCTTTGGTAAGAGAATGCAAGAGTTCTGACTGCAGCAACTTTTGTTTGTCATGAAGGGAACCACCAAAATCTAATCATGTGGGAGGTGGAGGATAAGTGATTGTTGCTTCCTGAGTGTTGTAATGAAGTTCTGTGTCATTTTCATGAACTGCAAAATGTGCTTGAATATATTCTCAAATCCGATGAATTGATTGTTGGGGTGACAGGAGGTATTTAGCTTCACTGATGCATTCGTCATTTTCTTTAAATGCTGCTTCTTTGAGAACCTGTGCCTCTGCTAATGCAGCCTCAGCCTCTTCCGTAAGAGCTTTTAAAGTTGCTTCTAAACATGCCTGCTATACTTTCATCTCTATCTCTTGCTTGGCGTATGTAGCCTTTGTGCGTGCAGCTTCAGCCTTTGCACGGGCCTGTGCTGCAGCAATGCTAACTGAGGACTTACTTGAGTGATGTGAAATTGCTGATGCACGGCATTCGGACCTAATTTCTAGGTCCTGAGAATCAATGTTGTTGGGGTTTGTCTCAGACATTGCTGACTCAAGTGAAACAGATAAACGTGTTTCTGATCCACGTGGCTGCGCTTGAAATGAAGTAAATATTTTCACTCTTCTGCCCTCACCACGCGTTTCCGTACGTAGTTATGCAGTGAGCTAAACACTCCTTCAACAAACACCCAAGGCACTGATGATATTCAGGCATTTAATGAAAGTGGTGTGAAACTGTAAAATAAAAAGAAACTAGCAAGCCCGCGATTCTCGAAAGAATCGTAAATCCAAGAATGGCAATCACTTTCTGTTCCCTCCGATATTTGGAGGAATAAAATATCATGGAGGGTGGGTGCGTCCTGGGAAAGTTCATTTAATTAAATAAACATATTTGTACTAAAGCAGTTTCTTTTTGGAGCTGTGACTCATCTGGTTTTGGTGTTTCAGAAGCGTGTTGTAGGCGCCTTCGTTTATTGTTTTTATTCATGCAGTCTCTTTTTTGTTTTTCTATGGCTGTGTCGTCAGCGAGAAGTCGTTTGGTGACGGCGGCAGATTCGCGTGCTGAAGTGACCATGGTGGCGGATCCGGGAATGGAGGGCCACATTACTAAACGAACGTGGTATATGCGGTGGTGTGGGCGGTCGCGTTCAGGGGGCTGTACAACCTGGCATGCACGCTTTACCTCAGATTTAGTTCACAGGTCATAGCCATGGTAAAGTTTTCATTTAATTAAATAAACCTATTTGTACTAAAGCGGTTTCTTTGTGTGGGCACCTTCGTTCATTGTTTTTATCCATACGGGCTCATTTACAGGTCGTAGCCATACGGGCTCATGTTTGTATTACTAATCATTGAGCTCCTTCCATTTGGAGCCGTGCCTCCTTTGCCTCTGCTGTGTCAGAAGCGCGTTGTGGGCGCGCTCGTTCATTGTGTTTATCCATACGGGCTCGTTTTGTATTTCCGTTAGTTGAGCTCTTTCATTGTGGAGCCGTGACATCTTTGCTTCTGGTGTGTCTGAAGCGCGTTGTAGGAGCCTCCGTGTATTGTTTTTATCCATGCAGTCTCGTCTTTGTTGTCTGGAGCCGTGACTTCTTTGCGTGTGGTGTTTTTGAAGCGCGTTGTAGGAGCCTCCGTTTATTGTTTTTATCTATGCGGTCTCGTCTTTGTTGTTCTGTGGCTGTGTGGTTAGGTAGACGTCGTTTACTGTTAGGAATCATAATTGAACATGCCACACAGACTGCTGGCACAGTGGATTAGAGTAAGTTTAGTTTACAGGTTGTGTTGTTTGGGCGCCACCTACTGACTCTGGGAAGCCGCTGCGTTTGACTCTGGGGCGCCGCTGCGCAGTGCGCATGCGCTTCGGTGCATCTGCTGTGCATAAATTAAACTGTCGTTTAGTAATATAGATACCTATCAGAATTTGTTAACTTAATATACATTTTTCCTTAAAAATGCCTTCAAATTTAATACAAACTACTTTGTTATTTCCTTATGAAATGGCATAAATATTACAGAACAGATTCTTTAGCGCAAAGACATCCTGCCACTTCATATTCAAATGCATAAACATAGGCCTGAACAATCATATACATACTGTATATATTTACGTACACACTAAACATTTGCAAAATAGTGAAAGGAACAACTAAAACCTGAAAACAATGTACAGTGGTACCTTGAGATACGAGTGCCCCAACGTACAAGTTTTTTGAGATACAAGCTGTCACTAGGTCGATTTTTTGTCTTGAGTTATGAGCCAAAATTCGAAATACGAGTCAGCAAAGAGCTTGTCCCCGCACATTCCGAGGAACTGACGACAGAAGAGTTGACGGAACTACAGACGCAGCAACGTACAGGTTCTGCAGGAGATCAGTATCGCGGAGGAGGTTCTCTTAAAGTGAGATAAAGGAAGTGTTTGCAATGTGGGAAAAACTTTAGAACTTTAAAGAAAAGAAACACCCAGAAAAAATTACAACTAATCATACAGCGGCGCTATTTAATGACACTTGCCTAACGCTTGACTTTATTGAAAAGAAACTGAATGTGCAGCGGCGCTATTCAATGACACTTGCCAAACACTTGACTTTATTGAAAAGAAACTGAATGTGCAGCGGCGCTATTTAATGACACTTGCCTAACACTTGACTTTATTGAAAAGAAACTGAATGTGCAGCGGCGCTATTTAATGACACTTGCCTAACACTTGACTTTATTGAAAAGAAACTGATCGTGCAGCCATGCTATTTAATGGCACTTGCCTAACACTTGACTTTATTGAAAAGAAACTGATCGTGCAGCCACGCTATTTAATGGCACTTGCCTAACACTTGACTTTATTGAAAAGAAACTGAATGTGCAGCCACGCTATTTAATGACACTTGCCTAACGCTTGACTTTATTGAAAAGAAACTGAACGTGCAGCCATGCTATTTAATGACACTTGCCTAACGCTTGACTTTATTGAAAAGAAACTGAACGTGCAGTGGCACTATTTAATGACACTTGCCTAACACTTCACTTTATTGAAAAGAAACTGAACGTGCAGCCACGCTATGTAATGACACTTGCCTAACGCTTGACTTTATTGAAAAGAAACTGAACGTGCAGCCACGCTATTTAATGACACTTGCCTAATGCCTGACTTTATTGAAAAGAAGCTGAACGTGCAGCGGCGCTATTTAATGACACTTGCCTAACACTTGACTTTATTGAAAAGAAACTGAACGTGCAGCGGTGCTATCTAATGACACTTGCCTAATGCCTGACTTTATTGAAAAGAAGCTGAACATGCAGCAGCGCTATTTAATGACACTTGCCTAACGCTTGACTTTATTGAAAAAAAAAATTAACGTGCAGCGCCGCTATTTAATTACACTTGCCTTGTAAACATTGTATATTGTCTTGGTAACTGTTACACTATTACAATTAGTCAGTATGAGGTTCAAAGAATTGGCAGTTTGCGATGAAAAAAATGAACTGTAGAATATGCATTTGAATTGTGTGCAGTCACTTCCATTATACTGAACTCCCATTAAGTGCATTGATAGTAAAGAACCACAGGAGATGCTGATTTCTGTGGTCAATACACCTGAAACAGTAATTGTGCCTCATGACCCTAACACCATGCCAGTAGTACCACAGATAAGGCTGCATTGCATCCGCTGTCTAACTGCAAATCTAAATGAATAACTGAAGTATGTTTTAATTTAAGTTAATGTTACTGTGTAATGCTGGAAATTCCATACCAAAATATAGATGTTGGGTTTTAACACATAGTGTGTGTGTATAGGTATATGTGTGTGTATGTGAATATATACAGTATATATATCATATTTTGTAAACTATTTTCCATGCAGTGATGCAATAGTCAAAATGACAGCAAGATATATAACTTAAAGAAGCTTCAGTTACCTTGTGCTACTAAGCGCTTGATTGGATAGCAGCAATTTTAGGCTTTTATTTTCTCTCTTTTCCAAGTCATTAGTTCAGTTTCTATTGCTCTCTCTCTCTATCTTTCCATATTTATTTTACATAATTGTCCAATACAGGACTAGAAATAGGTCTCAGCAATATCAAATGTTTACAGTGTATGAACTAGCAGAAATTGTATTTATTTTTTATTGTATTTTTGGATTAAATGGATCCAGGATTTCATGGATTTTTGTGTGTCCATATATTGTGGTCTCCATTTATGTTAATCACTTCCACTTTGTTTTGTATGTATTTTCATGAATCTGTATATTTATATGTAATCGTTTTGTATTTAGGGATTGATATAATCTTTTCTTGCTTTTTTCCTTGGGAGTTGTTGTGGTGCTCTCCCCCTGCACTTGGTGAAGAGTGCTGCACAATCACAAATTATATTATTGTACTGTATTTCTGAATCGGCAATGATATATTGACCATCTAGCTCTGAGAAGAGGACTACTTGTGTTCTGTTTTGATTATTGTATTTACCCTATTTTTTAACACTCATTGGATGCCCAACCTACAAACCTTTTAAAGTGTTGTTTCTGGATGTGTGTTCTTTCTAGAATCATTTCTTGCCACACAAGGTTAACTCCAAATTTACTGGTGTTTTTTCTTCTCTTGAGCAATGATCACTGTGACTGTTGTATTTTTCACCATGTACTGCAATCAAAAAAAAGAATAGTTTGAGCTGGTGTTTATCTAAACATACACAATACTATTCATGGAAGATGAAAACTAGTAGAGGCAGAAACAAAGTAGCAGGGATATGAACATGAATTCTATTGTATTTAAGTTACGCTGAGTTCTGTTTCGCACTGATGTTTCAGCATAGCCATTGCTGTCCAAACATATTGAATATATAATTGGATATATAATTATATATTGGATATATAATCAATTTTTTTGATATTTTTTACACTCACTTTTAACCATGTATTTTTAAAAATGTATTTAACTCACCAACTTTTTAATGTGTATTTTATTTACTAATTTTTCAGTGTGAGCAAATTACAGCAGTGGCAAATCTGGCATAAGCCATAGTCATAAAAGCAGTTACGAAGTGCTTTAGTCTCACCTCATTATAAGATACTCTGGTCCCCTCAAGACAACACCTAACTATGATCCCCATGTCTTCCCTGCTAATTGATTGACTTAATTTATTTTTAAACTGAGCAACGGCACACATTTTTCTAAAATTCTTCCATGCTGATTGAACATGCGATTCTAAATTTGCTCCATGTGGATGTGTATGTGTGAGGGGACTCTGTGATGGATTGGACCCTCATGGAGGGCTACTACCTGCTTTGATAGAATAGGCATTGACTGTGCCAGTGTTTATTCTGCAGCTATGATCTCGTCTTCCTTTTTGACAATGAAGATGTAAATGCAGGTTATGTGATTTGTTTTAAGCATGCTTACTTTGAAAAATGGACTCTTAAAAATCTTTTTAAACATAAAACTTTTAATCTTTTTAAAGGTATGTACAGTATGCCTGGAATTATGGTTTACAAAGTCAGTAATTCCTGTTTGTTTCTTCAATTTATCCACTTGTAATATATAAATAACATTTTAAATAGATGTCAGTTGATTTCTAAGTTGAAAGTGCAATTGCAACATTCAAATGTAAACATTTCAGATAATTAAGTCATAAAATTCTGAAGATGACACAAGTCAGAACTAATTTAAAGAAAGCAGTCCTTCCATAAATGACCTTAGCACTATATCAAGATCCGCAAATTAGTGTAAACAGCTTTTACCTGAGGTATGTCACATTTCCAGATACCTAAGTAAAGAAAAATCTTTTCAAATAAAATGAATTGTTTCTTTTTTAAAACATAACACAATCACAATGTGCAAACATCTGCATTGTATGCTTTTCAAGCAATTCAAGATAGGCAGTCGGATTATTCTTTATATCTATGTGTAACTGAACTTTTAAATGTCAGATTTGTCAGTTATTTTTTGACTTCTTATTTAATCTGCCCCGAAGTGACAATTCCAGTGAAGACAGGTTCATGACCTTGATGTATTACTCCACCGTGGATATTCCAACAAACAACAAAATAAAGCTGGTTTGATCATAATACCTACTGTAGGTGACATTTTATGTTAAAGACACAAAAAACAAAAGTTTCCATTAATGTTGTTACAACCCTCTGTACCCAATAGTAAAGGAATAGACCTTTTATTTTTGGCTAAAGCATAAAAAAAGTAAACTGCTTAATGAAAATGAATATGCGCTGAAAATTAAATCCAAATAAACAAGAGAACTACAGCCAGGGTATTGTATTTGTTTCAGCATGTGCAGAAACAAGTTCAGTGTAATTCATTTTATTAGTACACAAGGGGGGAAAAACACATGTCTGAGATGTAGTCAACAAGACAAAAACATTTGTTACCTGGGATTTGATAAAACACCGACTCCCTTGAGCCCTCCAATGGTCACATGGAAACTCACTTTAATGCTACTTTATGAGGTCACTTTCTCAACCTACTCAGCCCCCGTCACACTGTCACCAGGGGTCTTCATGAATAACACCATGTGCAGAATTCACACTAAAACATGGCGTATGGACAAAAGTCAAAATTTGCGTACGCACAAAAAAAGCATCTTTGAATATGCAAATCAATATAAATATTCCCTTAAGTTCAGCATTCTTTGAAAAGACAATGGCAAAAGCACAGGGGAAAAAAGAATATCAGCAAATGCCAAGTGGAGGCAAGGAAAAAAATACTATTTGTTGGTTCAAGCACTTGTACAAACAACAAAAGGAATTTGATCAAAAGTTCAAGTTCAGAAAGTTGCACAGTGCCCGAAATAAAAAAAGAAGTTGTCAGATATCAAAGTCGCTGTGAAAAGGTGAGTCAAAGCCCACCTGAGTGTCATATGTAAACTTATTAGGATACAGAGAAAGGAAAAAAAATAGGGACACAGTGGAAAAAAAAGCTCAAAATGTCGACTTTAATCTCGAAATTTCCACTTTAAACATGTAGTAGAAAGTAATAAGCATAATCTTAAAATCTTTTAATTTACTAGTTTCTCAAATCCCATCGTAGCAGAAGTAGCATGTTAAATGCTTCGTATTCTGTGTGTTCTTCTATGTACTCTATGTGTGTGAATCACTACGTTCTTAAACGGGCTTTCTCCTATGCAGACAGAATACAGAATACATTACATTCATGATATTACAGCTCTCTGAACAATTTAAATACTAAGATGTATACTTGAAATCATTTTCATGATGAAATGAATTAAAGCATGTGTTAAACATGGGGCCACAGTGGCGCAATGGTAGCAATGAGCTGGCATCCAGTCCAGTGATTGTTCCTGCCTCCTGCAAGATGCTTGCTGCACCGTTTGCGACCCTCGATGAAATATTTATTGCAGCAGTACTGTCTCTTTCAAACGTACTAACCCAATTCCCAATTCCTGTCCTTCCTTTTCTTTCTCCAAGTAACCAATTGCCACAAAATCAGCTCTTTAATAAATGTCAAGCCATCTGTATGCTTAGAACGCCGATTCTTCAAAACTTTTAAGGAACACTGAAATATCTTCGTAGTACTTATTCCATCCATCTATTCATCCAGGGTTACACCAGTCCCAGCAAGCATACAGCGCGAGGCAGAAACAATCCCTGAATGGGGTGCCAGTTCTTCGCTACTGCTGTCTACTGTGTGTACATGTTTAATAACAGTATACATTTTTTAAATGAAGTTAAAAAATTATCTGTATGTTATATATATATATAATTTACTGCATTTCATCTGAAAAATTATATCAAGAGCTCCAAGAAGACAGCGCCTGGACATCTAAATTGACTTGGAAGCCAGTCGTCATCATCTGTAAATACGATCTCTCTTCTAGTGAATTGAATTGAATTCCTTTATTGTTATTGTATGGTACAATGAGATTCAATATCCAAATCCTCCCTAAACATATTTTCATATAAAATGGTGAAATAACAACAAAAACAATAATAATAATAATACAATAATAATAATAATAATAATAATACAATAAAAAATAATGAAAATATACAATATGAAAGCATTAGTGGCTCAGGTTGTGCAATATTACAACTGTAATGCAAGTTTACAGTGAGGCAATTTACTTATAAGTACAAACAGTTCTACCAGGAGCACTTGATGGACTGATTAAGTGCTTTTATTGCTCTTGGGATAAAACTGTTTCTGAACTGCAAGGTTTGTGCAGGAAAGGCTCTAAAGCATTTTGACAAATGGCTGAGGCAATGTGTGCTAGATGCTGTACCCCAAGCCTTTCGATCAGCTGCTGTAGAGCTGTGATTCCACACTTATATATGTTGGGTTAAAATACTCTGAGTGGTGCACTGAGAGTAACAAAGCTAAAGCATCTATAGTATTTGGAATAGTTTGGCCATTCCGTGCACCATTATATGGTTACATTTTGATTGCAATCAGATGTCTTAAACTAAAAAACGATATGTGGTTAATGTCGGTGTATTTAATAAAGCTGTGTCAGCGATGTGAATCTAAAAAATAAAGAGAAGCCACCCAGGAACAGTAGCACCGCTTTGACGCTGGGTCCGGCCAGTTTGCAAAACCGAGCCGAAAACTTGTGTATGCTATGGTTTGACCTGGCATGAGAATGTGCGTGGCTTTACGCCAAGTTTAGATTTTATACATCGCGATGTGACTGTGGAAACGGGCGTATGCAACATTTTTGTTTGTACGCATCGTTTATACATGAGGCCCCAGCTCACTAAACTCAACAAGATCTGGCACTGAACAGAACCTAATATATGTGCTTGAATTTAAATATTTATTACAGTTTAGAAGCCTCTGTTCAAAGAAATAATTCAGATTTTTTTTACTTAAATGAGAATGTAACATTGTGCATAATTAAGAAGATAAAATTTGCACAGCTTTTCCAACAAATTATTTGAAAATCAACAAATCTAGAAGTAAGACCTTCTTATATATATATATATATATATATATATATATATATATATATATATATATATATATATATATATATATAGTATATATATATATATATAGTATATATATATATATATATATATATATATATATATATATATATATATATATTATATACATACATACAAACGAAACATGAATTCAACCCCCACCCAAGAGAAGGAGCAATAATAAATAATATAAATTCTGACTATTTAATATCAGAATCATACAGGACTGTCCATTATCAAACATGCTATGGAACCCCTGGCTATTTGTCTTCTGAATCATTCTACTGCATATTTTAATCACATTGTAATAATTCCTGAATAACGCAGTTACACACACACACGCACGCACACCCACGCACACACACGCACACACACACACACACAGCAGCTATCTGGCAGTCTGACAGATGAATCTAGGTTTGGCAGACACCAGAAGATTGCTACCTTCCAGACTTGCGTAGTCCCTACTGTAAAGTTTGGTAAAGGAGGAACAACAATCTGGGGCTGTTTTTCAGGGTTTATTTTAGGCCCTTTGACTCCAGTGAAGAATGTTAATGCTACAACATATAAAGACATTTGAGATAATTGTGTGCTGCCAACTTTGTGGCAACAGTTTAGGGAAGGCCCTTTTCTGTTACAGTATGACTGTACCCCTCTGCTCAAAGCAAGGTCCAAAAAGATAGGGTTTGGTAAGTGTGGTGTGGAGGAACTTGAGTGGTCTGCACAGGGCCCTGACTTCAACCCTAATGAAGACCTTTGGGATGAATTTGTACACCAATTATGAGCCTGGTCTCCTCATCTAACATCAGTGTGTGACCTCACAAGCAAGCATTCTTTTTGTTGAAGAGCACAAATTCCCACAGAGACACACTTCACAATTTTGTGGAAAGTCTTCCTAGAAGGGTTGAGGCTGACATAGCCACAAAGGCACAAGTCTGGGGGGCATATCCATATTAACGGCCATGGTTTTGGAATGTGGGGTCTAACAATCTAGTATAGCTTTGCTGTCTACAATGTTTTGGCCACAAATTGTATGTTTGTGCTCTGTGCATCACTTATTAACCTCCGATTTACTAGAAATTCATTGGAGAATATTTCCTTAAAATCCAAGAAATACTTTAAGACATGATACTTATCTTTGCTGCTCCAGTGAACAATAACCATGTATCCTTTCATTTTTACTATACATTTACTATAGTATTTAGTACAAGGAAGTCATCAAGTATGTTAACCTTTAGAAATTGTACTGGCACCATTTCTATGTTCAAGTTAGAAACTTTGTCAAAAGGAACTCCACCAATTTTTGTGTTTGAAAATATACTAGCTAATCCTGAGGAAAATTGTGGTAGGTAGTATTTCCAGACTCTTTTGACTAATTTCAATGTGTGCAACCCCTATATAAGTTTAGGTATGATGGGAATGATCCTCCTAATTAGTATAAAGAATGAAAGTTTGCATTTCACAATATACACTCTTCTTCAATATGTGCAAGGCCTGTTTAAATTAGATTCAACATTGAACACATATGTCATGACAACAAAATGCAGTGTTACATTTAACCAGACGTTCAAGTAGTTAATTACAAGTAACCAGATAAGCAGCAATATAAATATATACAGCACTGAGGGGATTTATATAGATAAGAGTAAGTCAAGAATACATACAGAATGATTGGTGAGAGTTAAAATATTAATATGCAGAGTCCAAGGGTGTACTTATGTAGTTTAAAGGTGAGGTGGGAATGGTGAAGGTGGCCTATAGCTTGGACTATGACTTCAGCAGGGTGACAGCCACAAGGTAGAGGCTGACCCTGCTGGTGCTGGAATGTAGAATCCTATGCTGCCTCCCAGAAGGTAAAAGGGTTAACAGGCCATGGTTGGGTTGCTAAATGCCCTCTGCATGCACTGTTTGTACTGGATGTCTTCGATGGCAGGTAAAGAGGCACTAGTTATGTGCTGTTTAGTTTTCATCATCCACTCCAGAGACTTCAGGTCTGAGAGCATGCAGTTACCATATCATACTGTGATACAGTTGGAAAGAATGCTCTCAATGTTGCAGTGGTACAAGTTCACTATAATCTGATAAGACAGCTGAAATTTCCTCAGCCTACTCAGAAAGCAAATACAATTCTGTGCCTTCTTGACTAGGGCAAACATATTGAGGGACCATGCAAGATCTTCATAAATGTGAACATCCAAGAATTTAAAGCTGGAGATACACTCAAACGCATTCCTGTGGTTGAAAATGGGAGTGTGCCCTCAGCCTTTGGACTTCTTATAGTTCACAATGAGCTCCTTGGTCTTCATGATGTTCAAGTCTAAGTTATTGATTGAACGCAATGCCTTTAGGTGCTGGACCTCTTCACTGTAGCCTGACTCAACATTGCTACTGAGGCTTACTATGGTAATTTCATCAACAAACTTAATGATTTTGTTAGAACTATGTATTTGGGCACAATCATAAGTGAAGAGTGAGTAGAGTGGGAGGGTCAGCAAACAGATCTGTGGGACAACGGAGTTCAGAGTCATTATGGAGGAAGTGTGATTATCTAACCTAAGAGTGTGGTCTGTTGGTCAGGATATCCAGAATCCAATTACAAATGGAGGTGATAAAGCCAAACTCACTTAAGCTTTGCGACAAGCTTTGAAGCAATAGTAGTAGTAAATGCTGAACTAAAGTCAATGAACAACATCCTTACATTGGTGCCACAGTTATCCAGGTGTGTCAGGGCTGTGTGAAGTGTTATAGAAATAGCATCTTCATTTGACCTCTTTGGATGATATACATACTGATGGGGATCAAGTTTGGGAGTAGGCATGCTTTAAGATAAAATGGAGTAATTCAGTTTAAAATGGTATACTACACTCATCTATCACAACTAAGATATATCAAGGACTGGATTCTTACTGCAAACAAAGTCATCAAGCACCCACTTTGCAAGATCATATGTTTTGGGACTGCTCCACTCTTAGAACATTTGTCCTAATCCCTTAATAGCATTAGTTACATTAATATCTCACATGGGTGAGGATTATGCATTGAAAAAATCTATTGTGATCTTGTACACCTCAATGCTTGGGTGTTGATCTATCTTACTCAGTGAACACAATCCAAATCCATCCTCTAAAAATCAATATAAATCAATCAAGTTATATTATCCAAAACTGACAAAGAAAATTGTTTACTGGGAACAGTGCTTCCTCAGAATCTGGCAAGAATTCATTAATGCTGTTCTAAAATAAACTTGCAAGGGCTTTGTCTTTGGTCTCTTTGTCTTTTGATGTTTTAATATCTGTGGCAATTTGTCTCATGATGGGCTTTCTGTTCACACAGCTGTCTGAACTGGCCAGGGGAGCAGGCAAGGCGTGCTGTTTGTTAATTTTAAACATTAATTTAAAATATTATAGTGATCAAATTTTCAGCTGAGCTGTGCTTTACCTGTAGTATAACCTCAATAAATGTTATATTATATAAACAAAGAAAAAAGGACAATGCAGCACAAAATATAGGAGCTTGTTCCTAGTAAAACTCTCATTAGCAGTTAAAGCTAAGTAAAGAAATATAAAAAAGAACACTTTTTAAACAATTGTCAGATTGCAACACTGATCTTTTTCAATTGTCACTTGATGGAGCTAGGAGTTGGGAGCAGTTCTGAAAGTGTTTGTGAAAATATGCAGGATGTTTAAAGTGAAGCATCTGTAACCACAAGGGGGTACTTGACAATCCAAGGTTGGTTTCTAGGGATCTAGTAATTAATATTTATAAAACAGGCTTTAATGGTGCTTTGTTAAAGAATAAGGCCTACAAGGTATATTGTCCTTTTGGGATGGAGTTCCATATTGTTTAGCAGAGTTATTCCTTCTCCTTCTCCTCCTTTGAAGGAAACAAGTGGACTGTCCTTTTGTCTTTCAAGTTATGTTCATTTTAATGTGAAGAGAATGTGTAGTTCCTGTATCCCCTTAAATAGTCACCTATGTGGATGCCGGTTTCTCTTTCCAAGTCCTACTGCTTCCTTCCTAAAAAAAAATTAATAAAAAAAAATAAATAAATAAAAAAGGATGATGAAGCAGAACGAAATGACATGCTTTAATAAGAAGGTTGACTCACCTTGACATATGATCTGCATCAGTATTGTTCTCAACAAAAGATCTTGAATGAATTTCATTACGATTTTAAAAAAGATGTAATTTTACAGAACATCAGTGGACTGCCGCATGCACCCTGACATAGCTTGTATATAGTTTGTGTTTTCAATATTGGAATTTCTAGAAAATCTGTTTCACTTAGATTCCCCTTCAGCCATTTATCAGTCTGTTTTTTTAAATCTGTTTCATGAAGGATAGGGTCAAGCGCTATCTTGAGAACAATAGGCCTAATACATAAACCAACCCCACAAAAGACTCTATCCATCATAGCATACAGTTACTGTATGTCCAAACACAAGCTTACTCAATAACAGAACAATTTAGAGTCATCCATGAGCCTAGTTTTTATGCAGTTAAACTTAAAAAAAAAAGCTGAGTTCCTAGAAGAAGCCTATTTTTCGTAAGAAGCTCATGAGTGAAAGTTTTTGCAAGAGCAGCTTGTCTGTTTAATGAACTTAGTAGTTTATATATCACCTCTCAGACAGCACACCATTATCAGTTGGTTAGCAAAGCAATACAATTCAATGCAGAAAGATGGTGAATGTGACTTTCAGATTTGATCCATTCAGACGTTTAAAGAATATACAGTGAAACATTGGAATGTGAGAAATGAAAAGTAAAAGACAAACATTAATCAGGAATTGATATAAAGAATGACGGATTGTATCTTTCTGGAAATACTGTCTCCCAGGAAATTCTGTTGTATAAACATTGCACATTTATTTAACAAATAAAACCCTGAGCTTTAGCCTTTCCACATGCTTATTAAATATGTTGCCATTTTCAAATGTTTCTCAAAGGACAACTTGGTTATAGTTATAATTTTTCATTAATGGTTCATTTGTTTGTCTAGGGGCACAATACTAAGTTATGCTGCAGAAAATCCTATTGCTCTGTTTCTGCTTGAACTGACTGAGTCTGTGAAATGCTCTGCAGTGTTTTGATTCACTGAAAGTACCAGCTGATATTTGTTAACTGCTTAAAGACATTGATTTCTAAAATCATTAATAATGCTATGGAGGTGGCTGAATAACTGCAATTTTATTTTAAACTTTTCATTCAGATATATATATATATATATATATATATATATATATATATATATATATATATATATATATATATATATTATATAATAATAATATATATATATAATATATTTACTTTTTTGATATTTTATTAAGGGGCAAGATCACTTGTTTATATTTTACCTTTTATCATAATGTACTTATACATACTGTACTGAGTTAACAGCACTGAGATCTAGGCATATTTAACCAATGATAATATTTGGAAGCTTTTGTGACATATACTGTATATTTTCCACAAAACTGAAGCTCAGATTATGCCCTATATAGTACATATTGTAGCAGTCTGAAAAACCCAGCTAAGATTCACACCACCTGAAGATGATGATTTATTTATTTTTTGGTGGAGATCCAAGGAACATGCCCAGCCTTGGGCCTACTCACACACACTCCCTCACAGAGACTAAAAGCCAACAAAATTTAAACAGAAATTCATGAATGTATTAAACAATAATAAAGGAAATCTAACCACATGAGCCAAAACAATCCCACCTCAGTTCCCTTTCCAGCGATATACAATAAACACAAATTAAGCAACAACAAACAAATAACAGAAACTACACACAAAGTCCATAACACAGTCCATAGGAAACAGCAACCAATGTAGTGAAATGATGAAGTTTGAATAATCCAGAGATCAGATCGCTGTAAGTATGTGTAAAGAACAGTCCTACCAATATATCCTGAAGATGAAAAGTGATGGGATCGGGAGTGCTCCTTCTCTGAAGGTTGACATACAATCCAATTCAGTCCTCATGCAACAGGCAGACACCAGACAGTCCATACACACGAACAGGGGATAATCCAGGACAATAACATTAACTCACAGGCAAAGAACAGGAAGACAAAACAGACTGGTAACTCCAGGCACAAAACAGCCTGTCTTCTCTGTATAACTGGGCCCCTTTTAAATCCCGCAGAGTCCACATTGTCCCCAGCAGCCTCTGCACCCTAAGCAGGCATCCAATCAGATCAACTGCAGGAACTGCTGGGAGTTGAAGTCTTTACTGCCTGGTAGTACTGCTGCAATAGAATGATATAAACATTGAAGGAGACAGAACTCCTAATCAACATGAATAAGATTTTGGTTGGCCTAGCAAAAGTCTAATGTTTGGAATATACTGTCAAGTGTCACAGCTAGTTTTGTGAATGTTATGTTTTCATCTTTAGTTAATATTGCCACAGTACCTGTCGTAGACAGGTTATAAAATAATTTAAAAATACTGGCTATCTCTTGTCCTGTGTGTACTTTAGCTGCTTTCCTCTGTATTTGTGTGTGTGAATGTCTCTTAACTGCCGATCCTTCTCTGAAGTATGTTACCGTAAAGCCTGATTTTCAGACTCTGTCACTGTTTTCCAGGCACCTTTCTCACCGTTTTATACTTGCTGTTTCTGAATGTGACTCTTTCAGCATACCTCTGCCGCATTTACTTCTCCTTGTGCGTGTCACATTCGCACTTCCTCTTTTGTTGTGTCACCAAAGCCAAACTGACCAATCAGATTGCTCAGAGAGAAGGAACACACAGACCTTTTTTTATTATTTAGTAGGTTCTTTGAGTTTATAAATTATTATTATGAGTTTTTTTATTTTATTTATTGTCATTATACTTTCATACAACTACATTCTGATGACAACTTTCCATGTGCAGCAAATAAAAAAGGTACAACAAAACTTCGATTATACATCAGGAGTCAGGACTGAGGCCGTGACGGATAAGAGAAAAGACGGATAACAGAGCAACTACTTTAAAAATGATATAATGTAAAGTAGCGAATAGTCATATTTATTTACAAAACAAAATATAATATAGTATTAACAAAATTATTGAATTCATGTAATATTTTAACGACCAATGTAATAAGGAAACGCAACTCAAGTGTATTGGAGTTTTCTAAGTTTTACTTGGAGTCTTTGTTCTGTAACAAATGGTTCCCTGTTTTATACTCTGTTATTTGGGTTACAGAGCACACCTCCAAAACAATAAAAGAAAGCTTCCCCTACCAATAATTATCTCTTGCCACTTATGTTGCTTTTTTCTCTATACTGCAAACACTCCTGCTTATTGTCTCCCGACTCTACTCAAAACTTCCTTCCGCCGCACCTTCCTTTTTCTCCTAAATTCTGCTGTCACTCATCTCCTAACATACATGTCCACCCCTTACAGAACAGAAGCCTTTCACCCAGTCCCATTACTTATAGCTTTCATTACACACTTTCTACTATCTAACAATGTCACAATATATTAACAAAACATAATATAACAGAATTTAAAAAGAAAACTACAATACAGGAGAATATTAACATTGATACATTAACATTACCATTTTCAACACTTTTTCAGTTTTGTCGGTATCACGGTTTATCTCATTCACTGTTGTCCTTCTTACTCCGTAAATTGAAGCAATATTTAAAGCACTTTTGAATTTTTGTAGACGTTTAATCAGTTCCATTTTTTGTGACAATTCCAACACCACATGCTTATGTTTATCAGCCATAGCAATGTAGATTAATTATAATAAAAGAGATGAGCTACGAACCACTATTAAAACTGAATAACTGACACTGTGATTTCAAAATATGACTGACAAGTATCCAAGAAACCCACAATGAAATATTCACTGGGCATCATGACAAGTTTTGTAATGTCACAAGAACTTGGGTTCTTAAATATAAAATGTTTGTGTGGATTTGAGTTTGAAAATATGCATACTCCAAAAAAGAGGAAAATGTGTACAAAAAACCACTACAAAACCCATCGCACGCAAATTTGTACGCAATTACTCTTTGTAAATCAGTCATCTTGCTATTGTGCATATGTGAATATGCCTCAAACCCTTTCTGGTTTCTACCCTGAAACAACCATATATGGACCCTGCTTATCAACATCATATGTATATAATAATCAGATCTAACTGTAAAGTGAGACAATGACGGCAAGAGAAGAGAGGCAAAATGCAAAAACTTTGAAGAGTGCAAGGTAGAATTTCTTGTGTCTAACATAAAATAAAGTAAACATATTGGCGGAGAAGATTGTTACAGTTTTGAGTTAAAATATCACCTTTGAAGATGTGTTTTGGAAATGTTTACTTTTAAGTTTGAGACTGAACTGCCTACTTTGAATCAAATGCTTGTGCATAAGTGCAACATTTGAATGATATTGTTAATATGGAAATTGTGAGGAAAAAAATTGTGATGATCGGGTTTTGCAATTGTGGATGCTAATATAGCACAATTTCATTTGTCCTATGGTAATACTGGTTGTTAATAAACTAGATGTTTTCATCTTTATGTGTACAGGCAGATTTCGGTGAGACAAACCAAAAACTGTGGTGGATACTGCAATTGCTGTAGATATTGGTTTTTTCTAGATATTAGTATTGAGCAAATACAAGAAATGTTACAACAAGAATATTTGGAAAGTGATGGTAAAGGAAACATTAATTTTTTGGATGGTGAAGGTTTATAAAGGGCAGCACGGTGGCGCAGTGGGTAGCACTGCTGCCTCGCAGTTAGGAGACCTGGGGACCTGGGTTCGCTTCCCGGGTCC